>NW_027522396.1:0-253406 GCF_052094955.1 Ictidomys tridecemlineatus | reverse complement strand
TGCTGATGTAGCCCTAAGCAGAGACTGGCGAGAATCACTTTAATGGAAAGGGGTTGCCAAGCTTCCAAAAAATTACAAGTTGCCTGAAATCTCAGCAAACACTTTTTCACCCAATCTTGATGATACGTTCAGGTAATAATCAGTAAACCTATCCCACTTGGCTCACCAAATTTCGATCTTCTAGGTTAAAACGTTCGTTTGCAGTAACCGTTTTCATTTTGAGGTTTCACTCTGTTTTCTCCTATACGGATACATGTATTTGGAACTCTAAATCAAACAGGGTTTGTGCTAGCTCTTTGAAACTTGACACAATAAAGCAGTTTCAAGTTCTATCTATATGGTTTGTTTGCTGTTGATGTAGCCCTAAGCAGAGTCTGGCGAGAATCACTTTCATGGAAAGGGGTAGCCAAGCTTCCAAAAAACTACGAGTTTCCTGAAATCTCAGCAAACACTTTTTCACCCAATCTTGATGATACTTTCAGGTAATGATAAGTACACCTATCCCACTTGGCTCACCAAATTTCGTTCTTCTAGTTTAAACCGTTCCTTTGCTGTAAACGTTTACATTTTGAGGTTTCACTCTGTTTTCTCCTATACGGAAACATGCATTTGGAAGTCTAAATCAAACACCGTTTGTGCTAGCTCTTTGACACTTGACACAATAAAGCAATTTCAAGTTCTATCTCTATGGTTTGTTTGCTCTTGATGTAGGCCTAAGCAGAGACCGGAGAGAATCACTTTTAAGAAAGGGGTTGCCAGGTTCCAAAAATCTACGAGTTGCCTGAAATCTCAGCAAACACTTTTTCACCCAATCTTGATGATACTTTCAGGTTATGATCAGTACACCAATTCCACTTGGCTCACCAAATTTCGTTCTTCTAGGATAAACCGTTTGTTTGCAGTAACCGTTTTCATTTTGAGGTTTCACTCTGTTTTCTCCTATACGGATACATGTATTTGGAACACTAAATCAAACACGGTTTGTGCTAGCTCTTTGAAACTTGACACAATAAAGCAGTTTCAAGTTCTATCTCAATGGTTTGTTTGCTGTTGATGTAGCCCTAAGCAGAGACTGGCGAGAATCACTTTCATGGAAAGGGGTTTCCAAGCTTCCAAAAAACTACGAGTTGCCTGAAACCTCAGCAAACACTTTTTAACGCAATCTTGATGATACTTTCAGGTAATGTTCAGTACAGCAATCCCACTTTGCTCACCACATTTCGTTCTTCTAGATTAAACCGTTAGTTTGCAGTAACCGTTTTCATTTTGAGGTTTCACTTTGTTTTCTCCTATACGGATACATGTATTTGGAACACTAAATCAAACACTGTTTGTGCCAGCTTTTTGAAACTTGACCCAATAAAGCAGTTTCAAGTTGAATCTCTATGGTTTGTTTGCCATCATGTAGCCCTAAGCAGAGACTGGCTACAATCACTTTCATGGAAAGGGGTTTCCAAGCTTCTAAAAATCTACGAGTGTCCTGAAACCTCAGCAAACACTTTTTCACCCAATCTTGATGATACTTTCAGTAATGATCAGTACACCAATCCCACTTGGCTCACCAAATTTCGTTCTTCTAGGTTAAACCGTTCGTTTGCAGTAACCATTTTCATTTTGAGGTTCCACTCTGTTTTCTCCTATAAGAATATATGTATTTGGAACTTGAAATCAAACACGGTTTGTGCTAGCTCTTTGAAACTTGACACAATAAAGCATTTCCAGTTGTATCTCTACGGTTTATTTGCAGTTGATGTATCCCTAAGCAGAGACTGGCAAAACTCACTTTCACGGAAAGGTGTTGCCAAGCTTCCAAAAAACTACGAGTTGCCTGAAATCTCAGCAAACACTTTTTCACCCAATCTTCATGATACTTTCAGGTAATGATCAGTACACCAATCCCACTTGGCTCAAAAAATTTCGTTCTTCTAGGTTAAACCGTTCGTTTGCAGTAACCGTTTGGATTTTGAGGTTTCTCTCTGTTTTCTTCTATATGGATACATGTATTTGGAACCCTTAATTAAACATGGTTGCGCTAGCTCTTTGAAACTTGACATAATAAAGCAGTTTCAAGATCTATCTTTATGGTTTGTTTGCTGTTGATGTAGCCCTAAGCAGAGTCTGGCGAGAATCACTTTCATAAAAAGGGGTTGCCAAGCTTCCAAAAAACGACGAGTTGCCTGAAATTTCAGCAAACACTTTTTCACCCAATCTTGATGATACTTTCAGGTAATGATCAGTACACCAATCCAACTTGGCTCACCAAATTTCGTTCTTCTAGGTTAAACCGTTCGTTTGCAGTTACCGTTTTCATTTTGAGGTTTCACTTTGTTTCTCCAATATGGATACATGTATTTGGAACTCTAAATCAAACCCGGTTTGTGCTAGCTCTTTAAAACTTGACACAATAAAGGAGTTTCAAGTTCTATCTCTATGGATTGTTTGATGTTGATGTAGCCCTAAGCCGAGACTGGTGAGAATCACTATCATGGAAAGGGCCTGCCAAGCTTCCAAAAAACTACGAGTTGCCAGAAATCTCAGCAAACACTTTTTCACCCAATCTTGATGATACTTTCAGGTAATGATCAGTACACCAATCCCACTTGGCTCACAAAATTTCGTTCTTCTAGGTTAAACCGTTCCTTTGCAGTAGCCATTTTCATATTGAGGTTTCACTCCGTTTTCTCCTATACAAAAACATGTATTTGGTAGTCTAAATCAAACATGGTTTGCAGTAGCTCTTCAAAACTTGACACAATAAAGCAGTTTCAAGTTCTATCTCTATGGTTTGTTTGCTGTTGAATTAGGCCTAAGCAGAGACTGGCGAGAATCACTTTCATGGAAAGGGGTTGCCAAGCTTCCAAAAAACTAGGAGTCCCCTGAAATCTCAGCAAACACTTTTTCACCCAATCTTGATGATACTTTCAGGTAATGATCAGTACACCAATCCCACTTGGCTCACCAAATTTCGTTCTTCTAGGTTAAACCCTTCGTTTGCAGTATCCGTTTTCATTTTGAGGTTTCACTCTGTTTTCTCCTATACGGATACATGTATTGGGAACTCTAAATCAAACACGGTTTGTGCTAGCTCTTTGAAACTTGACACAATAAAGCAATTTCAAGTTTTATCTCTATGGTTTGTTTGCTGTTGATGTATGCTTAATCAGAGAGTGGTGAGAATCACTTTCAGGGAAAGGGGTTGCCAAGCTTCCAAAAAACTACGAGTTTCCTGAAAACTCAGCAAACACTTTTTCACCCAATGTTGATGATACTTTCAGGTAATCATCAGTACACCAATCCCACTTGGCTCACCAAATTTCGTTCTTCTAGGTTAAACCGTTCGTTTGCAGTAACCGTTTTCATTTAGGGGTTTCACTCTGTTTTCATCTATAAGGATACATGTATTTGGAACTCTAAATGAAACACGGTTTGTGCTTGCTCTTTGAAACTTGACACAATAAAGCAGTTTCAAGTTCCATATCAATGGTTTGTTTGCTGTTGATGTAGCCCTAAGCATAGACTCGCGAGAATCACTTTCATGGAAAGGGGTTGCCAAGCTTCCAAAAAACTACGAGTTGCCTGACATCTCAGCAAACACTTTTTCAACCAATCTTGATGATACTTTCAGGTAATGATCAGTACATCTATCCCACTTGCCTAACCAAATTTCGTTCTTCTAGGTTAAACCATTCGTTTGCAGTAACCATTTTTATTTTGAGGTTTCACTCTGTTTTCTCCTCTACGGAAAAATGTATTTGGATGTCTAAATCAAACCCGGTTTGTGCAAGCTCTTTGCAACTTGACACAATAAAGCAGTTTCAAGTTCTATCTCTATGGTTTGTTTGCTGTTGATGTAGGCCTAAGCAGAGACTGGTGAGAATCACTTTCATGGAAAGGGGTTGCCAAGCTTCCAAAAAACTACGAGTTGCCTGAAATCTCAGCAAACATTTTTTCACCCAACCTTGATGACACTTTCAGGTAATGATCAGTAAAACAATCCCACTTGGCTCACCAAATTTCGTTCTTCTAGGTTAAACCATTCGTTTGCAGTAACCGTTTTCATTTTGTGGTTTCACTCTGTATTCTCCTATATGGATACATGTATTTGGAACTCTAAATCAAACACGGTTTGTGCTAGCTCTTTGAAACTTGACACAATAAAGCAGTTTTAAGTTCTATCTCTATGGTTTGTTTGCTGTTGATGTAGGCCTAAGCAGAGACTGGCGAGAATCACTTTCATGGAAAGGGGTTTCCAAGCTTCCAAAAAACTATGAGTTGCCTGAAATCTCAGCAAACTCTTTTTGACCCAATCTTGATGATACTTTCAGGTAATGATCAGTACACCAATCCCACTTGGCTCTCCAAATTTCGTTTTTCTAGGTTAAACCATTCGTTTGCAGTAACCGTTTTCATTTTGAGGTTTCACTCTATTTTCTTCTATACGGACACATGTATTTGGAACTCTAAATCAAACACGGTTTGTGCTAGCTCTTTTAAAATTGACACAATAAAGAAGTTTCAAGTTCTATCTCTATGCTTTGTTTGCTGTTGATGTAGTCCTAAGTAGAGACTGGCGAGAATCACTTTCATGGAAAGGGGTTGCCAAGCTTCCAAAAAACTACGAGTTGCCTGAAATCTCAGCAAACACTTTTTCACCCAATCTTGATGATACTTTCAGGTAATGATCACTACACCAATCCCACTTGGCTCTCCAAATTTCGTTCTTCTAGGTTAAACCGTTCGTTTGCAGTAACCGTTTTCATTTTGAGGTTTCACTCTGTTCTCTCCTATTGGGATACATGTATTTAGAACTCTGAATCAAACACGGTTTGTGCTAGCTCTTTGAAACTTGACTCAATAAAGCAGTTTCAAGTTCTATCTCTATGGTTTGTTTGCTGTTGATGTAGGCCTAAGCAGAGACTGGCGAGAATCACTTTCATGGAAAGGGGTTGCCAAGCTTCCAAAAAACTACGAGTTGCCTGAAATCTCAGCAAACACTTTTTCACCCAATCTTGATGATACTTTCAGGTAATGATCAGTACGCGAATACCACTTGGCTCACCAAATTTCGTTATTCTAGGTTAAACCGTTAGTTTGCAGTAACCGTTTTCATTTTGAGGTTTCACTCTGTTTTCTCCTATATGGATACATGTATTTGGAACTCTAAATCAAACACGGTTTGTGCTAGCTCTTGGAAACTTGACACCATAAAGCAGTTTTAAGTTCTATCTCTATGGTTTGTTTGCTGTTGATGTAGCCCTAAGCAGGGACTGGCGAGAATCACTTTCATGGAAAGGGGTAGCCAAGCTTCCAAAAAACTACGAGTTGCCTGAAATCTCAGCAAACACTTTTTCACCCAATCATGATGATACTTTCAGGAAATGATCAGTACACCAATCCCACTTGGCTCACCAAAGTCGTTCTTCTAGGTTAAACCGTTCGTTTGCAGTAACCGTTTTCATTTTGAGGTTTCACTCTGTTTTCTCCTATATGGAAAAATGTATTTGGAAGTCTAAATCAAACCCGGTTTGTGCAAGCTCTTTGCAACTTGACACAATAAAGCAGTTTCAAGTTCTATCTCTATGGTTTGTTTGCTGTTGATGTAGCCCTAAGCAGATACTGGCGAGAATCACTTTCATGGAAAGGGGTAGCAAAGCTTCCAAAAAACTACCACTTGCCTGAAATCTCAGCAAACACCTTTTCACACAATCTTGATGATACTTTCAGGTAATGATCAGTACACCAATCCCACTTGGCTCACCAAATTTCGTTCTTCTAGGTTAAACCGTTCGTTTGCAGTAACCGTTTTCATTTTGTGGTTTCATTCTGTTTTCTCCTATACGGATACATGTATTTGGAACACTAAATCAAACACGGTTTGTTCTAGCTCATTGAAACTTGACAAAATAAAGCAGTTTCAAGTTCTATCTCTATGGTTTGTTTGCTGTTGATGTAGCCCTAAGCAGAGACTGACAAGAATCACTTTCATTAAAAGGGGTTGCCAAGCTTCCAAAAAACTACGAGTTGCCAGAAATCTCAGCAAACACTTTTTCAACAAATCTTAATGATACTTTCAGGTAATGATCAGTACACCAATCCCACTTGGCTCACCACATTTTGTTCTTCTAGGTTAAACCGTTCGTTTGCAGTAACCGTTTACATTTTGAGGTTTCACTCTGTTTTCTCCAATATGGATACATGAATTTGGAACTCTAAATCAAACACGGTTCGTGCTAGCTCTTTGAAACTTGACACAATAAAACAGTTTCAAGTTCTATCTTTATGGTTTGTTTGCTGTTGATGTAGCCCTAAGCAAAGACTGGCAAGAATCACTTTCATAGAAAGGGGTTGCCAGGCTTCCAAAAAACTACGAGTTTCCTGAAACCTCAGCAAACACTTTTTCACCAAATCTTGATGATACTTTCAGGTAATGATCAGTACACCAATTCCACGTGGCTCACCAAATTTCGTTCTTCTAGGTTAAACCGTTCCTTTGCAGTAACCGTTTTCATTTTGAGGTTTCACTCTGTTTTCTCCTATACGGATACATGTATTTGGAACACTAAATCAAACACGGTTTGTGCTAGCTCTTTGAAACTTGACACAATAAAGCAGTTTCAAGTTCTATCTCAATGGTTTGTTTGCTGTTGATGTAGCCCTAAGCAGAGACTGGCGAGAATCACTTTCATGGAAAGGGGTTTCCAAGCTTCCAAAAAACTACGAGTTGCCTGAAACCTCAGCAAACACTTTTTAACCCAATCTTGATGATACTTTCAGGTAATGTTCAGTACAGCAATCCCACTTTGCTCACCACATTTCGTTCTTCTAGATTAAACCGTTAGTTTGCAGTAACCGTTTTCATTTTGAGGTTTCACTTTGTTTTCTCCTATACGGATACATGTATTTGGAACACTAAATCAAACACTGTTTGTGCTAGCTTTTTGAAACTTGACCCAATAAAGCAGTTTCAAGTTGAATCTCTATGGTTTGTTTGCCATCATGTAGCCCTAAGCAGAGACTGGCTACAATCACTTTCATGCAAAGGGGTTTCCAAGCTTCTAAAAATCTACGAGTGTCCTGAAACCTCAGCAAACACTTTTTCACCCAATCTTGATGATACTTTCTGTAATGATCAGTACACAAATCCCACTTGGCTCACCAAATTTCGTTCTTCTAGGTTAAACCGTTCGTTTGCAGTAACCATTTTCATTTTGAGGTTCCACTCTGTTTTCTCCTATAAGGATATATGTATTTGGAACTTGAAATCAAACACGGTTTGTGCTAGCTCTTTGAAACTTGACACAATAAAGCATTTCCAGTTGTATCTCTACGGTTTATTTGCAGTTGATGTATCCCTAAGCAGAGACTGGCAAAAGTCACTTTCACGGAAAGGGGTTGCCAAGCTTCCAAAAAACTACGAGTTGCCTGAAATCTCAGCAAACACTTTTTCACCCAATCTTCATGATACTTTCAGGTAATGATCAGTACACCAATCCCACTTGGCTCTCCAAATTTCGTTCTTCTAGGTTAAACCGTTCGTTTGCAGTAACCGTTTGGATTTTGAGGTTTCTCTCTGTTTTCTTCTATATGGATACATGTATTTGGAACCCTTAATTAAACATGGTTGCGCTAGCTCTTTGAAACTTGACATAATAAAGCAGTTTCAAGATCTATCTTTATGGTTTGTTTGCTGTTGATGTAGCCCTAAGCAGAGTCTGGCGAGAATCACTTTCATAAAAAGGGGTTGCCAAGCTTCCAAAAAACGACGAGTTGCCTGAAATTTCAGCAAACACTTTTTCACCCAATCTTGATGATACTTTCAGGTAATGATCAGTACACCAATCCAACTTGACTCACCAAATTTCGTTCTTCTAGGTTAAACCGTTCGTTTGCAGTTACCGTTTTCATTTTGAGGTTTCACTTTGTTTCTCCAATATGGATACATGTATTTGGAACTCTAAATCAAACCCGGTTTGTGCTAGCTCTTTAAAACTTGACACAATAAAGGAGTTTCAAGTTCTATTTCTATGGATTGTTTGATGTTGATGTAGCCCTAAGCCGAGACTGGTGAGAATCACTATCATGGAAAGGGCCTGCCAAGCTTCCAAAAAACTACGAGTTGCCTGAAATCTCAGCAAACACTTTTTCACCCAATCTTGATGATACTTTCAGGTAATGATTAGTACACCAATCCCACTTGGCTCACCAAATTTCGTTCTTCTAGGTTAAACCGTTCCTTTGCAGTAACCATTTTCATATTGAGGTTTCACTCCGTTTTCTCCTATACAAAAACATGTATTTGGTAGTCTAAATCAAACATGGTTTGCGGTAGCTCTTCAAAACTTGACACAATAAAGCAGTTTCAAGTTCTATCTCTATGGTTTGTTTGCTGTTGATGTAGGCCTAAGCAGAGACTGGCGAGAATCACTTTCATGGAAAGGGGTTGCCAAGCTTCCAAAAAACTAGGAGTCCCCTGAAATCTCAGCAAACACTTTTTCACCAAATCTTGATGATACTTTCAGGTTATGATCAGTACACCAATTTCACTTGGCTCCTCAAATTTCGTTCTTCTAAGTTAAACCGTTCGTTTGCAGTAACCGTTTTCATTTTGAGGTTTCACTCTGTTTTCTCCTATACGGATACATGTATTTAAAACTCTAAATCAAACACGGTTTGTGCTAGCTGCTTGAAACTTGACACAATAAAGCAGTTTAAAGTTGTGTCTCTATGGTATGTTTGCAGTTGATGTAGCCCTAAGCAGAGACTGGCAAGAGTCACTTTCATGGAAAGGGGTTGCCACGCTTCCAAAAAACTACGAGTTGCCTGAAACCTCAGCAAACACTTTTTCACCCAATCTTGATGATACTTTCAGTTAAGGATCAGTACACCAATCCCACTTGGCTCAACAAATTTCGTTCTTCTAGGTTAAACCGTTCTTTTGCAGTAACGGTTTTCATTTTGAGATTTCACTCTGTTTTCTCCTATAGAGATACATGTATTTGAAACTCTAAATCAAAAATGGTTTGTGCTAGCTTTGTGAAACTTGACACAATAACGCAGTTTCAACTTCTATCTCTATGGTTTGTTTGCTGTTGATGCAGCCCCAAGCACAGACTGGCGAGAATCACTTTCATGAAAAGGGGTTGCCAAGCTTTTAAAAAACTACGAGTTGCCTGATGTCTCGGCAAACACTTTTTCACCCAATCTTGATGATACTTTCAGGTAATGATCAGTACACCAATCCCACTTGGCTCACCACATTTCGTTCTTCTAGGATAAACCGTTCGTTTGCAGTAACCGTTTTCATTTTGAGGTTTCACTCTGTTTTCTCCTATACGGAAAAATGTATTTGGAACTCTAAATCAAACACGGTTTGTGCTAGCTCGTTGAAACTTGACACAATAAACCACTTTCAAGTTGTATCTCTATGGTTTGTTTGCTGTTGATGTAGCCCTAAGCAGAGACTGGCGAGAATCACTTTCATGGAAAGGGGTTGCCAAGCTTCCAAAAAACTACGAGTTGCCTTAAATCTGAGCAAACACTTTTTCACCCAATCTTGATGATACTTTACGGTAATGATCAGTACACCAATCCCACTTGGCTCACCAAATTTCGTTCTTCTAGGTTAATCCGTTCGTTTGTAGTAACCGTTTTCTTTTTTAGGTTTCACTCTGTTTTCTCCAATACGGATACATGTATTTGGAACTCTAAATCAAACACGGTTTGTGCCAGCTCTTGAAACTTGAAACAATAGCGCATTTTCAAGTTCTTTCTCTATTTTTTGTTTGCTGTTGATGTAGCCCTAAGCAGAGACTGTCGAGAATCACTTTCATTGAAAGGGGTTGCCAAGCTTCCAAAAAACGACGAGTTGCCTGAAATTTCAGCAAACACTTTTTCACCCAATCTTGATGATACTTTCAGGTAATGATCAGTACACCAATCCAACTTGGCTCACCAAATTTCGTTCTTCTAGGTTAAACCGTTCGTTTGCAGTTACCGTTTTCATTTTGAGGTTTCACTTTGTTTCTCCAATATGGATACATGTATTTGGAACTCTAAATCAAACCCGGTTTGTGCTAGCTCTTTAAAACTTGACACAATAAAGGAGTTTCAAGTTCTATCTCTATGGATTGTTTTCTGTTCATGTAGCCCTAAGCCGAGACTGGCGAGAATCACTATCATGGAAAGGGGTTGCCAAGCTTCCAAAAACTACGAGTTGACTGATGTCTCATCAAACACTTTTTGACCCAATCTTGATCATACTTTCAGGTAATGATCAGTACACAATCTCACCTGGCTCACCAAATTTCGTTCTTCTAGGTTAAACCGTTCGGTTGCAGTAACCGTTTTCATTTTGAGGTTTCACTCTGTTTTCTCCTATATTGTTGCATGTATTTGGAACTATAAATCAAACACTGTTTGTGCTAGCTCTTTGAAACTTGACACAATAAAGCAGTTTCAAGTTTTATCTCTATGGTTTGTTTGCTGTTGATGTAGCTCTAAGCAGAGACTGGCGAGAATCACTTTCATGGAAAGGGGTTGCCAAGCTTCCAAAAAACTAAGAGTTTCCTGAAATTTCAGCAAACACTTTTTCACCCAATCTTGATGATACTTTCAGGTAATGATCATTACACCAATCCCACTGGGCTCACCAAATTTCTTTCTTCTAGGTTTATCCGTTCGTTTGCAGTAACCGTTTTCATTTTGAGGTTTCACTCTTTTTTCTCCAATACAAATACATTTATTTGGAACTCTAAATCAAACACGGTTTGTGATAGCTCTTTAAACTTGACACAATAAAGCAGTTTCAAGTTCTATCTCTATGGTGTGTTTGCTGTTGATGTAGCCCTAAGGAGAGACTGGCGAGAATAACTTTAATGAAAAGGGGTTGCCAAGCTTCGAAAAAACTACGAGTTGCCTGAAACCTCAGCAAACACTTTTTCACCCAATCTTGATGATACTTTCAGGTAATGATCAGTACACCAATCCCACTCGGCTCACCACATTTCGTTCTTCTAGGTTAAACCGTTCGTTTGCAGTAACCGTTTTCATTTTGAGGTTTCACTCTGTTTTCTCCTATACGGATACATGTATTTGGACCTCTAAATCAAACACAGTTTGTGCTACCTCTTTGAAACTTGACACAATAAAGCAGTTTCAAGTTGTATCTCTATGGTTTTTTTGCTGTTGATGTAGCCCTATGCAGACACTGGCGAGAATCACTTTCATAAAAAGGGGTTGCCAAGCTTCCAAAAACTACTAGTTGCCTGAAATTTCAGCTAACACTTTTTCACCCAATATTGATGATACTTTCAGGTAATGATCAGTACACCAATCCCACTTGGCTCACCACATTTCGTTCTTCTAGGTTAAACCGTTCGTTTGCAGTAACCGTTTTCATTTTTAGGTTTCACTCTGTTTTCTCCTCTACGGATACATGTATTTGGAACTCTAAATCAAACCCGGTTTGTGCTAGCTCTTTGAAACTTGACACAATAAAGCAGTTTCAAGTTCTTTCCTCTATGGTTTGTTTGCTGTTGATGTAGCCCTAAGAAGAGACTGGCGAGAATCACTTTCATGGAAAGGGGTTGCCAAGCTTCAAAAAAACGATGAGTTGCCTGAAATCTCAGGAAAAACTTTTTCACCCAATCTTGATGATACTTTGCGGTAATGATCAGGACACCAATCCCACTTGGCTCACCAAATTTCGTTCTTCTAGGTTAAACAGTTGGTTTGCAGTAACCATTTTCATTTTGGGGTTTCACTCTGTTTTCTCCTATACGGAGACATGTATTTGGAACTCTAAATCAAACACGGTTTGTGCTAGCTCTTTGAAACTTGGCTAAATAAAGTACTTCCAAGTTTTATCTCTATGTTTTGTTTGCTATTCGTGTAGCCCAAAGCAGAGACTGGCCAAAATATCTTTCATTGAAAGGGCTTGCCTAGCTTCCACAAAACTACGAATCTCTTGAAATCTCAGCAAATGTTTTTTCACCCAATCTTGATAATACTTTCAGGTAATGATCAGTACACCATTCCCACTTGGCTCACCAAATTTCGTACTTCTAGTTTAAACCGTTCGTTTGCAGTAACCGTTTTCATTTTGTGGTTTCACTCTGTTTTCTCCTATACGGATACATGTATTTGGAACTCTAAAACAAACACGGTTTGTGCTAGCTCTTTGAAACTTGACATAGTAAAGCAGTTTCAAGTTCTTTCTCTGCCGAAGTCTGGCTTGGCACAAATCAGGAGCCACTTGTCAAAAAGAAACTAACTTTATTTTTAGAACTACAAACGCCAAACAAAACAGCTCCAGGGAAAAACCCTCAGAGCCCAACTGCCACCACCGGCTTCCACAAGCCTCTCTCCCCCACACCAGCCTTTTCAACCTCCCACAATCCTCCTCCTCTTGAGGCCGATTGGCTGGGTGTGTGGGCAGAGCCAAAGAAGTCACCCAATGAGCAGCTCCGTGGAGGAGCCAATCAGCTAGATGTTGCTGGGGCAGCTGTGAGCCAATCATCAGCTGGCAGTCTGAAGGGCAGGGAAACAGCCCAATGAACATCACCGCAGAGGAGCCAATCAGCTAGATGTTGCTGGGGCAGTCTGAAGCTTGCTGGCAGCTGGAAGTTTGCTGGGGCCTCTTTGGCTGTGGCTCTCAACATTTCTCTATGGTTTGTTTGCTATTGATGTAGCCCAAAGCAGAGACTGGCCAAAATCACTTTAATTGAAAGGGCTTGCCCAGCTTACAAAAAACTACGAATCTGCTGAAATCTCAGCAAATGTTTTTTCACCCAATCTTGATTATACTTTCAGGTAATGATCAGTACACCAATCCCACTTGGCTCACCAAATTTCGTTCTTCTGGGTGAAACGGTTCATTTGCACTAACCGTTTTCATTTTGAGGTTTCACTCTGTGTTCTCCTATATGGATACATGTAGTTGGAACTCTAAATCACACACGGTTTTTTCTAGCTTTTTGAAACTTGGCAAAATAAAGTAGTTTCAAGTTCTCTCTCTATGCTTTGTTTGCTATTGAAGTATCCCAAAAGAGAGACTGGCGAAAATCACTTTCATTGAAAGTGCGTGCCCAGCTTTCAAAAAACTACGAATCTCGTGTAATGTCAGCAAATGTTTTTTCACCCAATCTTCATGATACTTTCAGGTAATGATTAGTACAACAATTATATTTGGCTAACCAAATTTTGCTCTTCTAGGTTAAACCGTTTGTTTGAAGTAACTGTTTTCATTTTGAGGTTTCATTCTGTTTTCTCCTATATGGATACTTGTAGTTGGAACTCTGAATCAAACACGGTTTGTGATAGCTCATTGAAACTTGGCAAAATAAAGTATTTCCAAGTTCTATCTCTATAGTTTGTTTGCTATTGATGTAGCCCAAAGCAGAGACTGGCCAAAATCACTTTCATTGAAAGGGCTTGAGCAGCTTCCAAAAAACTACGAATCTCCTAAAATCTCAGCAAATGTTTTTTTACCCAATCTTGATGATACTTTCAGGTAATGATCAGTACACCAATCCCACTTGGCTCTCCAAATTTCGTTCTTCTATGTGAAACCGTTCGTTTGCAGTAACCGTTGTTATTTTGAGTTTTCACTCTGTTTTCTCCTATACGTATACATGTAGTTGGACCTCTAAATCATACACGGTTTGTGGTAGCTCTTTGAAACTTGGCAAAATAAAGTAGTTTCAAGTTCTATCTCTATGGTTTGTTTGCTATTGATGTAGCCCAAATCATATACTGGCCAAAATCACTTTTTTGAAAGGGCTTACCTAGCTTCCAAAAAACTACCAATCTCCTGAAATCTCAGGAAATGTTTTTTCACCCAATCTTGATGATACTTTCAGGTAGTGATCAGTACACCAATCCCACTAGGCTCACCTAATTTCGTTCTTCCAGGTAAAACCGTTCGTTTGCAGTAACCGTTTTCATTTTGAAGTTTCACCCTGTTTTCTCCTATATCGATACATGTATTTGGAACTCTAAATCAAACACGGTTTGTGCTAGCTCTTTGAAACTTGGCAAAATAGATTAATTCCAAGTTATGTTTCTATGATTGTTTGTTATTGATGTACCCTAAAGTAGAGACTGGCCAAAATCACTTTTATTGAAAGGGCTTGCCCAGCTTCCAAAAAACTATGAATCTCCTGAAATGTCAGCAAATGTTTTTTCACCCAATGTTGATGATAGTTTCAGGTAATGATCAGTACACCAGTCCCACTTGGATCACCAAATTTCATTCCGCTAGGTGAAACCGTTCGTTTGCAGTAACCGTTTCGTTTTGAGGTTTCACTCTGTTTTTTCCTATAGGGATACATGTATTTGAAACTCTAAATCAAACACGGTTTGCGCTAGCTCTTTTAAACTTGCCAAAGAAAGTAGTTTCAAGTTCTATGTCTATGGTTTGTTTGTTATTGATGTAGCCCAAAGGAGAGACTGGTGAAAATCACTTTCATTGAAAGGGCTTGCCCAGCTTCTAAAAAACTAGGAATCTTCTGAAATGTCAGCAAATGTTTTTTCACCCAATCTTGATGATACTTTCAGGTAATGGTCAGGACACCAATCGCACTTGGCTCACCAAATTATGTTCTTCTAGGTTAAACAGTTCGTTTGCAGTAACCGGTTTCATTTTGAGGTTTCACTCTGTTTTCTCCTATATTAATACATGTAGTTTGAACTCTAAATCAAACACGGTTTGTGCTAGCTCTTTGAAACTTGGCAACATAATTAATTCCCAGGTCAAATTCTATGGTTTTTTTTTGCTATTGATGTAGCCCAAAGCAGAGACTGGTGAAAATCGCTTTAAGTGAAAGGGCTTGCACAGCTTCCAAAAAGCTATGAATCTCCTGAAATATCAGCAAATGTTTTTCCACCCAATCTTGATGATACCTTCAGGTAATGATCAGTACACAAATCCCACTTGGCTCACCTAATTTGGTTCTTCTAGGTGAAACCGTTCATTTGCAGTAACCGTTTTCATTTTGAGGTTTCATTCTGTTTTCTCCGATATGGGTACATGTAGTTGGAACTCTAAATCAAACACGGTTTGTGCTAGCTCTTTGAAACTTGGCAAAATAAAGTAGTACCGAGTTCAGTCTCTATGGTCTGTTTGCTATGATGTAGCCCAAAGCAGAGACTGGCTAAAATCACTTTCATTGAAAGGGCTTGCCCAGCTTCCCAAAATCGAAGAATCTCCTGAAATCTCAGCAAATGTTTTTTTCACCCAATCTTTATGATACTTTCAGGTAATGATCAGTACACCTATCTTATTTGGCTCACCAAATTTGCTCTTCTAGGTTAAACCGTTCATATTGAGTAACCGTTTTCATTTTGAGGTTTCACTCTGTATTCTCCTATATGGATACATGTAGTTGGAACTCTAAATCAAACACGGTTTGTGCTAGCTCCTTGAAACATGGAAAAATAAAGTAGGTCCCAGTACTATCTCTATGGTTTGTTTGCTATTGAAGTAGCCCAAAGGAGAGACTGGCGAAAATCACTTTCATTGAAAGTGCTTGCCCAGCTTCCAAAAACTACGAATCTCCTGAAATGTCAGCAAATGTTTTCTCACCCAATCTTGATGATACTTTCAGGTAATGATCAGTACACCAATCCCACTTCGCTTACCAAATTTCGTTTTTATAGGTGAATCCGTTCGTTTTCAGTAACAATTTTCCTTTTGAAGTTTCACTCTGTATTCTCCTATATGGATACATGTAGTTGGAACTCTAAATCAAACATGGTTTCTGCTAGCTCTTTGAAACTTGGCAAAGTAAAGTAGTACCGAGTTCTATCTCTATGGTTTTTTTGCCATGATATAGCCCAAAGCAGAGACTGGCCAAAATCACTTTCATTAAAAGGGCTTGCCCAGCTTCCAAAAAACTACGAATCTCCTGAAATCTCAGCAAATGTTTTTTCACCCAATCTTTATGATGCTTTCACGTAATGATCAGTACACCAATCTTATTTGGCTCACCAAATTTCTCTCTTCTAGGTTAAAGCGTTTGTTTTCAGTAACCGTTTTTATTTTGAGGTTTTACTTTGTTTTATCCTATATGAATACATGCAGTTGGAACTACAAATCGAACACGGTTTGTGCAAGCTCTTTGAACGTTGGCAAAATAAAGTAGTTCCAAGTTCTATCTCTATGGTTTGTTTGCTATTGAAATAGCCCAAAGGAGAAACTGGCGAAAATTACTTTCATTGAAAGGGCTTGCCCAGCTTCAAAAAATCTACGAATCTCCTGAAATTTCATCAAATGTTTTTTCACTCAATCTTGATGATACTTTCAGGTAATGATCAGTTCACCAATCCCACTTGGCTCACTAAATTTCGTTCTTCTAGGTGAAACCGTTCGTTTGCAGTAACCGTTTTCATTTTTAGGTTTCACTCCGTTTATTTCTATATGGATATATAGTTGGAACTATAAATCAAACACCGTTTGTGCTAGCTCTTTGAAACACGGCACAATAAAGTAGTTTCAAGTTCTATCTATATGGTTTGTTTGCTACTGATGTAGCCCAAAGCAGAGACTGGCCAAAATCACTTTCATTGAAAGGGCTTGCCCAGCTTCCAAAAAACTACGAATCTCCTGAAAAGTTAACAAATGTTTTTTCACCCAATCTTGATGATATTTTCAGGTAATGATGAGTACACCAATCTTATTTGTCTCACCAAATTTCGCTTTTCTGGGTGAAACCGTTCGTTTGCAGTAACCGTTTTCATTTTGAGGCTTCACTCCGTTTATTTCTATATGGATACCTGTAGTTGGAACTTTAAATAAAACACGGTTTGTTCTAGCTCTTTTAAACAGGGCAAAATAAAGTAGTTTCAAGTTCTATCTCTATGGTTTGTTTTCTATTGATGTAGCCCAAAGCAGAGACTGTCAAAAATCACTTTCATTGAAAGGGCTTGCCCAGCTTTAAAAAATCTACGAATCTCCTGAAATCTCAGCAAATGTTTTTACACCCAATCTTGATGATACTTTCAGGTAATGATCAGTACACCAATCCCACTTGGCTCACCAAATTTCTTTCTTCTAGGTTAAACCGTTCAATTGCAGTAACCGTTTTCATTTTGAGGTTTCACTCTTTTTTCTCCTATATGGATACATGTAGTTGGAACTCTAAATCAAACATGGTTTGTGCTAGATCTTTGAAACTTGGCAAAATAAAGTAGTTTCAATTTCTACCTCTATGGTTTGTTTGCTATTGATGTAGCCCAAAGCAGAGACTGAACAAAATCACTTTCATTGAAAGGGCTTGCCCAGCTACTAAATAACTATGAATCTCCTGAAATCTCAGCAAAAGTTTTTTCACCCACTCTTGATGATACTTTCAGGTAATGATCAGTACACCGATCCCACTTGGTCACAAAATTTTGTTCTTCTAGGTGAATTCGTTCGTTTGCAGTAACGGTTGTCATTTTGAGGTTTCACTCTGTTTTCCTATATGAATACATGCAGTTGGAACTCTAAATCAAACAAGGTTTGTGCTAGCTCTTTGAAACTTGTCAAAATAAAGTAGTTCCAAGTTCTATCTCTATGGTTTGTTTTCTATTGATGTAGCCCAAAGCAGAGACTGGCCAAAATCACTTTCATTGAAAGGGCTTGCCCAGCTTCCAAAAAACTACGAATCTCCTGAAATCTCAGCAAATGTTTTTTCACCCAAATTTGATGATACTTTCAGGTAATGATCAGTACACCAATCCCACTTGGCTCACCAAATTTCGTTCTTCTAGGTGAAACCGTTCCTATGCAGTAACCATTTTCATTTTGAGGTTTCACTCTGTTTTCTCTTATATGGATACAGGTAGTTGGAACTCTAAATCAAACACGGTGTTTGCTAGCTTTTTGAAACTTGGAAAATAAAGTAGTTTCAAGTTTTAACTCTAGGGTTTGTTTGATACTGATGCAGCCCCAAGCAGAGTTTGGCCTAAATTACTTTCATTGTAAGGGCTTTCCAAGCTTCCAAAAAACTATGAATCTCCTGAAATCTCAGGAAATGTTTTTTCACCCAATCTTGATGATACGTTAAGGTAATGATCAGTACACCAATTCCACTTGGCTCACCAAATTTCGATCTTCTAGGTGAAACCGTTCGTATGCAGTAACCATTTTCATTTTGAGGTTTCAATCTGTTTTCTCTTATATGGATACATATAGTTGGAACTATAAATCAAACAAGTTTGTGCTAGCTCTTTGAAACTTGGCAAAATAAAGTACTTCTAAGTTCTATCTCTATGGATTGTTTGCTCTTGAAGTAGCCCAAAGCAGAGACTGGCGAAAATCACTTTCATTGAAAGGGCTTGCCCAGCTTCCAAAAAACTACGAATCTCCTGAATGTCAGTAAATGTTTTTTCACGCAATCTTGATGATAGTTTCAGGTAATGATCAGTACACCAGTCCCACTTTGTTCATCAAATTTTGTTCTTCTATGTTAAACCGTTCGTTTGCAGTAACCGTTTTCATTGTGACGTTTCACTCTGTTTTCTCCTATATGGATACATGTAGTTAGAACTCTAAATCAAACACGGTTTGTGCTAGCTCTTTGAAACTTGGCAAAATAAAGTAGTTTGAAGTTCTATCTCTATGGTTTGTTTGCTATTGATGTAGCCCAAAGCAGATACTGGCCAAAGTCTCTTTCATTGAAAGGGATTGCCCAGCTTCCAAAAAGCTACGAATCTTCTGAAATGTCAGCAAATGTTTTTTCACCCAATCTTGAGGATACTTTTAGGTAATGATCACTACACGAATTCCACTTGGCTAACCATATTTCGTTCTTCTAGGTAAAACCATTCTTTTAGACTAACCGTTTTTATTTTCAGGTTCCACTCTGATTTCTCCTATATGGATACATGTATTTGGAACTCTAAATCAAACACGGTTTTTGCTAACTGCTTGAAACTTGGAAAAATAAAGTAGTTCCCAGTTCTATCTCTATGGTTTGTTTGCTATTGAAGTAGCCCAATGCAGAGACTGGCAACAATCACTTTCATTGAAAGGCCTTTCCCAGCATTTAAAAAACTATGAATCTCCTGAAATCTCAGCAAATGTGTTTTCAACCAATCTTGATGATACTTGCAGGTAATGATCAGTACACCAATTATATTTGGCTCAACAAATTTCCCTCTTCTAGGTTAAACCATTTGTTTACACTAACCGTTTTCATTTTGAGGTTTCACTCTGTTTTCTCCTATATGAATACATGCAGTTGGAACTGTAAATCAAACACGGTTTGTGCTAGCTGTTTGAAACTTGACAAATAAAATAGTTCCAAGTTGTATATCTATGGTTTGTTTGGTATTGAAGTAACCCAAAGGAGAGTCTGGCGAAAATTAGTTTCATTGAAAGGGCTTGCCCAGCATCCAAAATACTACAAATCTCCTAAAATGTCCGCAAATGTTTTTCCACCCAATCTTGATGATACTTTCAGGTAATGATCAGTACACCAATCCCACTTGGCTCACAAAATTTCGTTCTTCTATGTGAAACCGTTCGTTTGCAGTAACCGTTTTCATTGTGAGGTTTCACTCTGTTTTATCCTATATGGATACATGTAGTTGGAACTATAAATCAAACACGGTTTGTGCTAGATTTTTGAAACTTGGCAAAATAAAGTAGTCTCAAGTTCTGTTTCTATCGTTTGTTTGCTATTGATGTAGCCCAAAGCAGAGACTGGCCAAAATCACTTTCATTGAAAGGACTTGCCCAGCTTCCAAAAAACTACGAATAAACTGAAATCTCAGCAAATGTTTTTTTTACCCAATTTTGATGATACTTTCAGGTAATGATCAGTACACCATTCCCACTTGGCTCACCAATTTGGTTCTTCTATGTGAAACCGTTCGTTTGCAGTAACCGTTTTCATTGTGAGGTTTCACTCTGTTTTCTTCTATATGAATACATGTATTTGAAACTCTAAATCAAACACGGTTTTTGCTACCTCTTTGAAACTTGGCAAAATACAGTAGTTCCAAGTTCTATCTTTGTGGTTTGTTTGCTATTGATGTAGCCCAAAGCCGGGACCGTCCAAAATCACTTTCCTTGAAAGGGCTTGCCCAGCTTCCAAAACACTACGAATCTCCTGAAATCTCAGCAAATGTTTTTTCACCCAATCTTGATGATAATTTTAGGTAATGATCAGTACACCAATCCCACTTGGATCGCCAAATTTCGTTTTTCTAGGTGAAACCGTTCGTTTACACTAACCGTTTTCATTGTGAGGTTTCACTCTGTTTTCTCCTATATGGATACATGTAGTTGGAACTCTAAATAAGACACGGTTTGTGCTAGCTCTTGGAAACTTGGCAAAATAACGTAGTTTCAAGTTCTATCTCTATGTTTCTTTTTGCTATTGATGTAGCCCATTGGGAGACTGGCCAAAATCACTTTAATTGAAAGGGCTTGCCCAGCTTCCAAAAAACTACGAATCTCCTGAAATCTCAGCAAATGTTTTTTCACCCAATCTTGATGATACTTTCAGGCAATGATCAGTACACCAATCTTATTTGGCTCACTAAATTTCACACTTTTAGGTTGAACCGTTCGTTTGCAGTAACCGTTTTCATTTTCAGGTTTCACTGTTTTCTCCTATATGGAACAATGTAGTTGGAACTCTAAATCAAACTCGGTTTGTGCTAGCTCTTTGAAACTTGGAAAAATAAAGCAGTTTCATGTTCTGTTTCTATGGTTTGTTTGCTATTGCAGTACCCCAAAGAGAGACTGGCGAAAATCACTTTCATTGAAAGGGCTTGCCCAGCTTCCAAAAAACTACGAATCTCCTGAAATATTAGCAAATGTTTTTTCACCCAATCTTGATGATATTTTCAGGTAATGATGAGTACACCAATCTTATTTGGCTCACCAAATTTCGCTCTTCTAGGTGAAACCGTTCGTTTGCAGTAACCGTTTTCATTTTGAGGTTTCACTCTGTTTTCTCCTATATGGATACATGTAGTTGGAACTCTAAATCAAACACGGGTTTTGCTAGCTCTTTGAACCTCTGCAAAATAAAGTAGTTCCAAGTTCTATCTCTATGGTTTGTTTGCTATTGAAGTAGCCCAAAAAAGAGACTGGCGAAAATCACTTTCATTGAAAGGGCTTGCCCAGCTTCCAAAAAACTACGAATCTCCTGAAATCTCAGCAAATGTTTTTTCAACCAATCTTGATGATACTTGCATGTAATGATCAGTATACCAATTATATTTGGCTCACCAAATTTCGCTCTTCTAGGTTAAACGGTTCGTTTGCAGTAACAGTTTTTATTTTGAGGTTTCACTCTGTTTTCTTTTATATGAATGCATGCAGTTGGAACTCTAAATCAAACACGGTTTGTGCTAGCTCTTTGAAACATGGCAAAATAAAGTAGTTCCAAGTTCTATCTCTATGGTTTGTTTGCTATTGATGTAGCCCAAAGCAGAGACAGGCCAAAATCACTTTCATTGAAAGGGCTTGCCCAGCTTCCAAAAAAATACGAATTTCCAGAAATCTCAGCAAATGTTTTTTCACCCAATCTTGATGATACTTACAGGTAATGATCAGTACACCAGTCCCACTTGGTTCACCAAATTTCGTTCTTCTAGGTGAACCCGTTCGTTTGCAGTAACCGTATTCATTGTGATGTTTCACTCTGTTTTCTCCTATATGGATACATGTAGTTGGAACTCTAAATCAAACACGGTTTGTGCTAGCTCTTTGAAACTTGGCAAAATAAAGTAGTTCCCATTTCTATCTCTATTTTTTGTTTGCTGTTAATGCACCCCAAAGCAGAGACTGGCCAAAATCACTTTCATTGAAAGGGCTTGGCCAGCTTTTAAAAAACTATGAATCTACTGAAATCTCAGCAATTGTTTTTTCACCCAATCATGATGATACCTCCAGGTAATGATCAGTACACCAATCTTATTTGGCTCTCCAAATTTCGCTCTTCTTGGTGAAACCATTCGTTTGCAGTAACCGTTTTCATTGTGAGGTTTCACTCTGTTTTCTCCTATATAAATACATGTAGTTGGAACTATAAATCAAACACGGTTTGTGCTAGATTTTTGAAACTTGGCAAAATAAAGTAGTATCAACTTCTCTTTCTATCGTTTGTTTGCTATTGATGTAGCCCAAAGCAGAAACTGTCCAAAATCAGTTTCATTGAAAGGGCTCTCCCAGCTTCCAAAAACTACAAATATCCTGAAATCTCAGCAAATGTTTTTTGACCCAATCTTGATGATACTTTCAGGTAATGATCAGTACACAAATCTTATTTGGCTCAACAAATTTCGCTCTTCTAGGAAAACCCTTCGTTTGCAGTAACCTTTTTCATTTTGAGATTTCACTCTTTTTTCTCCTATATGGATACATGTAGTTGGAACTCTAAATCAAACACGGTTTGTGCTAGCGCTTGTAAAATTGGCAAAATAAAGTAGTTTCAAGTTCTCTCTCTATGGTTTGTTTGCTATTGATGTAGAGCAAAGAAGAGACTGGCCAAAATCACTTTCATTGAAAGGGCTAGCCCAGCATAAAAAAAAATACGAATCTCCTGAAATCTCAGCAAATGTTTTTTCACCCAATCTTCATGATACTTTCAGGTAATAATCAGTGCACCAAACTTATTTGGCTCACCAATTTCGCTCTTCTAGGTGAAACCGTTCGTTTGCAGTAACCGTTTTCATTGTGCGGTTTCACTCTGTTTTCTCCTATATGGATACATGGAGTTGGAACTCTAAATCAAACACGGTTTGTGCTAGCTACTTGAAACTTGCCAAAATAAAGTAGTTCCAGGTTCTATCTCTGTGGTTTGTTTGCTATTGATGTAGCCCAAAGGAGAGACTGGCGAAAATCACTTTCATTGAAAGGGCTTGCCAAGCTTCCAAAAAACTACGAATCTTCTGCAATCTCAGCAAACGTTTTTTCACCCAATCTTGATGATACTTTCAGGTAATGATCAGTACACAAATCTCACTTGCCTCACCAAATTTCGTTCTTCTTGGTTAAACTGTTCGTTTGCAGTAACCGTTTTCATTATGAGGTTTCACTTTGTTTTCTCCTATATGGGTACATGTAGTTGGAACTCTAAATCAAACACGGTTTGTGCTAACTTTTTGAAACTTGGCAAAATATAGTAGTTCCAAGTTCTATCTCTGTGGTTTGTTTGCTATTGATGCAGCCCAAAGCAGAGACTGGCCAAAAACACTTTCATTGAAAGTTCTTGCCCAGCTTCCAAAAAACTACGAATCTCCTGAAATCTCAGCAAATGTTTTTTCACCCAATCTTGATGATACTTTCAGGTAATGATCAGTACACCAATCCCACTTGGCTCACCAAATTTCGTTCTTCTAGGTTAAACCGTTTGTTTGTGTGAACGTCTAGTGCGTTCGGGTCCCTGGGGAAGGGTCACAAAAAACCAGGACACAGGGAATGCAGAGCAAAGGCAGCACATGCAACTGCATGCTGACGTTTATTTCTCAGCTCCTTTTATACTTTTCTTGACATAAGGCAAACAATTCCTCAGTTACATAATGCCCGCATTGCCCTAATAACATGCTTCAGCAAATATACAAATCTAAACTCTGATCATTCCTGTCTATTTGCACAGTAAAGCTAAGAGTTCTTTTATAGAGTTTTATAGAGTTTATCTAGTCCCCTAAAGCTGCATGTGATTCTTTACTATGTACTGTTCCCAGGCTGAGTATGCCAAGAGCCTCTCCTTTTTGGCCCAGGTGTACAAAGCTTGTGACTTAAGATAAGGGGAAGAGAACACTTTCTCCTCCTAGCTGGGCTTGCCAACCCCTGACCTTTGTCTTAGCCACTGCTTTAGCACAACCTTGGGCTTTATGGGGCTTCAACAAGCATACTGAACCTCAACATTTCCTTCCTTTTTCTTTTGTTTTTCCAACACAGCCTTCCATAAGGTTAAGATAGATTTTTGAGAGGGTTTGATACAAATGTAATATAAAATTATAAAAAGAATTAACACCAAAATTAATACCACACCTACCCATCCCGCAGTATGATATAAACTTTGTACAATTCCTTTCGGATCTAACCCTTCTAATTGTCTCAAAAACATTTCTGCTATTTGGGGGGCATCTTCATGTTGAAATCCCTTTCCAAATACTTCAAATATATCCTTTTGTAAGGAAGCAATCATTAATTTCACAGTATCATTACCATCTAATTAATTTTGTATAGTATTTCATTCATGAAGACTTTGATTATACTGTACATTGGTTATACAAAAAGAAGTAGAATTCTAATCACATTTTAGCCGAATTTCTTGCTCTAATGTTATAACCTTTTTACCTAACCAATTCACAGTTTGTTTTAAAATATCTATTTGAGTTTGAAGTCTAGAATCGATCCTGGTTTGAGATAACCATAATTCATGAGAATCTTTATGCCATTCTTCCACAAAATGTTTAGACTGTAGTGAAGTATGTAAAGCTATTCCCGATACTGTTGCCAATGTTGTAACAGCTATGAGACTTAGAATTGCAGAAACTAATACTCCTACAAAGCGTTTAGATCTTTTTAACAATTTTCGGAAAAATTCCATAACTAAAGTATTTACAGGATCTTGAGACCAAGGTCTTTGTAAGTTAACAGGAAGCCAAATATGAGATCGTTGTTGTAACAGCATGACAGAATGGCCAGGGGGAATTGATACAGAAGTATTGATACAAGTATATAATTTGCAATTTAAACAAAATGTTCCTAAATCAAATGTTATATTTCCTATTAGAAAGAGGTATGGCATAGGAGCACAGGTTGTGATATTATATTCTTTAAATATAGTAAAACTATAAGAAGCTCGAGATTTACTAGTTCCTGAAAAAGAGCCTTTTAAAAGGGTTACAGGCTTCATAGTGGCAGCAATCTTCCAAAGATGAGTTTGCACATTATAAGGATGTTGAAGTGATGCCAAACGTGGGTCAGCTATTCCACCATCTCCCCACGCCATAGGCCTGTCATTTGTCAAAATTTCATTCCACTTCTCTCTCGGTGGGATTCTGTATGTAGAAGACAAATTACAAACAGTACTATTCCATTCAGAGCAATCCTTTAAAAACATCCCATATGGTCCCCACATAACCATATCCTGGAACACCTTCCCAAATTTTCCACCACATTCTTGCCATATAAATGGAGTATAATGTAAATTTATATATGTGAAATCTGGGCATTCAGGGAACATTCCGTAATGTTATCCCATGTCATATTGATTGACCATGCTGAGAGTCATTGTAATTTGGTTCTAGAATTGTTATTTCGTTTTCCAATTAAAATCCAATGTTGCCAGTCCAATTGTAAACATGGAGGAGACCCCAAACAAATAGGTCTACTACTATTACCTTTATATGTAAAATTAAAAGGAGCCCTATCTTGAATATTTAGATAAGTTAAATTGTTCCATGGTGGAGACAGGATAGCAGGGGAGGAATACAATGTAACATCCATTTCTCCCCACTTGACAGGTTCCATCAACGGGGGATTGGGAATATATGCCCAATAATGAGTATTATTATTATTTTGTACCTCAGAAGCAGAGGAAACAGTCAACAATGCACACATAGCCAGAAATAAATTTTCTGGCGAACAATTCTTCCAAGTACGTTGTAGTACTTTTTGCCCTTCCCCACTCAGATTTTTAATTTGTCCCCATGCTGGTAATGGGGAAAGGTTTGGACGTCGACGACGTCTAGCCCCTAGATGAAGACGGGCCATTGCTGCTACCGGGACGTCAAGTTCTGGTTCTTGATTCTGGGGTTTGGGTGATGGATACGGTGTTCCTCTTGGCACAGTCCTGATGCTGACGGACCTGGATCCAACGCCCTGGTAGCCACTGCCGATGTCCATTTTCTGTGGAAACATAAGCATAACCCTTCCCTCTATATAGTAAGACACCTGGTTGCCATTCGGCATCCGCTGCGATTTTTATCAAAACTGGCTCATGTACTGTATCCAATGTTTTTTGTTCAAAATGTCTCTCTGCTCTTGTTAGTATTTCTCCTTGAGGCAGATTAAGGAAGTTTAAAATAAATAATGCTTGATGTAACAATGCTTTAGGTTGGTTCTGCAGATGTATAAAAAGATGCATATGTAAATCTGTCCTTTTCCTCCTTTTTAATTTTTTTATCTGTAGTTTTAAGGTTGCATGCACCCTTTCTACAAGGGCTTGTCCTTGTGGATTGTATTCTATTCCTGTAATATGTTTAATATCATATAATTCACAGAAATTTTTAAATTTTTTACTAATATAAGCAGGACCATTATCTGTTTAAATCATTGCTGGAACTCTCATAACAGCAAATGTTTCAATCAAATGTTGTATAACCTGATTAGCAGTTTCTCCAGTTTGAGCAGTTGCCCACATAAATTTAGAGTAAGTGTCTATTACAACATGGACATAAGAATACTTTCCAAATGATGGTATATGAGTTACATCCATTTGCCAAAGTTCATTAGGTTGTAGACCCCGAGGATTTACTCCAGATTGTACAATTCGAAGATGTAAAGGTCTACAAACAGGGCAATTCCTAATAATTTGTTTAGCCGGCCTGTATGGAATTTTATATTTAATATGTAAATGTCCAGCATTAGTATGTAACAGATCATGATCTTCTTGGGGAGTATTAAACATAACTAGTTTATCTACTTGAGTGTTGCCATATGCCAATGGCCCTGGCAGATTTGAATGAGATCGAATATGATCAATAAATACACGAGAATTTCTATGTCGTAAGAGTGTTTGTAGTGCAAGAAAGAGATTTTGAAGAACAGGTTTATTAGAATAAGCCACAGCAGTATAAATGTTTTTTACTACTCCCACAGTATAGGCTGAATCAGTTATAATATTAATGTCTTGTCTGTCGTAATCATTAAGAACTTGGATAACTGCAAAGAGTTCATTTTTCTGTACAGAGTTATAATTAGTTAACTGAACCCAATATCTATCTTCTGTCCAATAGGCACTTTTGGTCTTTGAACCATCTGTGAATATAGTAACAACATTATCTAAAGGATTTTCACTAATTATAGAATTGATAACAAAATTTTGTCGTCTTAAAATATCCCACAATTTACCTTTTGGAAAATGATATAGGGTAGTCCCTGTATATTCAGCTAAGGCTATCTGTAAACTTTCAGTCATCTGTAATAAATATTCCCACTGATCCTTTGCTAATGGTATGACTATTTGGTGAGCGTCATAGCCAGTCAAAGTTATGCACCTTTGTCTTCCTTGTTCAATTAATAAAGCAATTTGATCGGCATAAGACATTATATTTTTAGAAAATCTATGTTTAGTATAAAGCCATTCTAATGGAAGATCATTTTGCCCTAACATAGCAGTAGGGTATTGAAAAGTATTTAAGATGTAAAGAGAAATGGGAACTTGTAAATCTACCCTTTGTAAAAATGCATCCTTAATACGTTGTTCTACAAAAGCCAATTCTTTAGAGGCTTCCTCAGTTAAGAGTCTAGGACTATTTAAGGCTGAATCCCCTTGAAGAATAGAAAATAAATTGTGTAGTTGATAAGTTGGAATCCCCAATGTAGGTCGTAACCAGTTAATATCTCCAAGAAGCTTTTGAAAATCATTAAGAGTATTTAAATTTTCTCTGCGTATTGACAATTTTTGTGGAGTAATTTTCTGCCTACTAACTGTGTAACCCAAATAGTGTACCACATCTTCTTTTTGGATTTTTTCTGGGGCTATTATTAAACCATACGGTTGAAAATATAATGGTAACTTGTGTAATAAAGTTTCTAGTTCTTGTTGTTTAGGGCCGGCAAATAAAATATCATCCATATAATGGGAGATATATAGATGAGGCCATTGATTTCTAATGGGTTTAAGTGCAGCATCAACATAAATCTGACATATAGTGGGAGAATTCATCATACCCTGAGGTAATACCTTCCATTGATATCGAAGGTGTGGCCCTTGATGATTAAGTTGAGGTAAAGAAAAAGTGAAACGCTTTCTATCATTAGGATGTACAGGAATTGTAAAGAAACAATCTTGTAAATCAACAACTATTACATACCAATTTTGAGGAAGCATAACAGGAGAAGGAATGCCAGGCTGTAAAGCCCCCATGGGATACATAGAATTATCTACTTCCCGTAAATCAGTTAACAATCTCCAATTACCAGATTTCTTTTTTATAACAAAAATAGGTGAATTCCAAGGAGAGGTTGAAAATTCAATATGACCTTTTTGTAATTGTTCTTGGACCAATTGGTGAGCAGCATCTAACTTTTCTTTGGTAAGAGGCCATTGTTCAATCCACAATGGATCATCAGACTTCCACATAATTTTCAGCGGCTCCATCTAAAAATTATTTTAAAACTGTATATAAGCTCCCCATTGTTCTAAAATATCTCTTCCTATAATGTTAAGGGGAATGTCTAAGATATAGGGTTTTAAGACTGCCACTTGACCATCTTCTGATTGTATTGTTACATGGATTGTGGCTTGTCCAATACTTTGTACTGGAGCTGAACTAACCCCCTTAATTTGACAAGGTATTATATGACAAGGTAGGTTATTAGGCCAATCTTGTGTTCTGATGATGGTAATATCAGAACCTGTGTCTATCAAAGCATTAATAATTTTGGTATTTATTTTTACCTTAATAACTGGTTGCATTTTAGTGATCTGAGTGGCCCAGAATATATTTTGTTCATTTGTGCTACCGAATCCTCCCTTTCTAATTTGGGTAGAATCTCCAATAGGGAGATAAGGAAGCAGAATTAATTGAGCAATTCTTTCTCCTGCAGAAAAGTGAATATCAGCTAAGGAAGACATTAGAATCTGAATTTCTCCTTCATAATCTGCATCAATAATACCCAAATGGACAGTAACACCTTTAGCATTTAGACTAGAGCGGCCAATTAATAAAGCAAAGGTGTTTTTTGGTAAGGGGCCAAAATACCCGTAGGTATACGTTTAGGCATGGCTCCACCCCTGTAAGTCAAAATCCATTATGGCTGGGAGATCCACGCGGCACTACATTGGGTTGCGGGTTGCAAGGAAAAGATGGTGGGCTGCCCCCGTTTATTTGTCCAGGGCCTGGGGTACGGCCCGACTTGTCATTTCCCTGAGCTGTAAAAGTAGTCACCTTTTTTGAGTTACAATCCCGGGCCCAATGCCTTCCTTTTTTGCACTTAGGGCAAATGCCAGGTGCTCTAATTTCTTTTTCCCTTTTTTGTCTACAATTTCTTTTTAAGTGGCCCTGTTGACCACAACCAAAACATTTTATATTTGTCATAGGTTTGTTACCTTGCAATGCATGCCATGTAGAAGCCATTGTTTCAGCAAATAATTGCATTTTCCGGGATTCAGAAGTAATATCTTTACAGACTTTTAAATAGTCATTAATATCTCCAGTGTCTTTTATTGGTATTACAGCCCTTTTGCATTCTTCATTAGCATTTTCATAAGCCAATAATCGTAATAATTGTTGTCGAGCCGCCTCTCCAACCACTGTCCTTTCTATAGTTAATTTTTAAACGGGATAAAAATTCTACATAAGGTTCATTAGTTTTTTGATTCACTTTTGTCCAGGAACCATAGTGTTCCCCTGTGGGACGTATTTTATTCCAAGCATCTAAAGCAATTTCTTTTATCTGTTCATGGATTTCTTGAGGAGTATATATTTGATGTTGTATATCATCATACATACCAGTTCCAGAGAGCATGGGATAACTTATAGCACGAACTACAGGATTTTGACTATTAGCATTCTCTCTGGCCTTAGCAGCACATCCTTCCAAAAACCACATATGCCACTGAAGATACACAGGCTCACGCAGCAAAGCTCTCCCGACTATTCTCCAATCTTCAGGAGTAAAGTTATTATAATGTGTTGCAAAAGCATTTAGCAGCTCTTTAACATAATGGGATTGAGCTCTGTTCAAAGTTACTGCCTTTTTTAATCTTCCTATGTGATCAATATTAATACCCTCATACCGAGGTGGTTGTGCCACACCTGCCACTGGGTCTGGCCTAATAACTGGGAAAGCAAACAGAGGAAGTTCGTCTTCATCTTCAGAAGATCCAGGATCCATGTCCTGAATAGCTTCTAAAGATGCGACCAAGAAAGGATTTGTGGCCGGAGGAGCTGAAGGTTTAGTTTCAGAAAAAGGCCTGGAATCTATTTTACTTTCCAACTTTTTTAATTGTCCTAAAACTTCCTCAAGTATATCCTTAAAATGTTCCGTTGTAACACAAGCGTCCGCCGCCGTTTTTACTTTCATTTTCTTTGTAGTTTTACTATCTACAATATCGGCCGAATTGTAACTAGAATTATGAGTTAATTGCTGCGCATCTTTTACAACCTCCTCCTTTTCATTTGTATCTAAAGGCAAATCTAAGATAGAAGGAGCCAATTCCTTTTGTAAATTTCCAATTAAACGTTCCTCCTCCATAGCTTTAAACATAGTATATAAAATAGAACAAATTGACCAGAAGCGAACCAGAACCTTTTCTCCTTGTTTCATTGCCTTTTCTACATTATGTCTAACTCGTTTCCAATTATCAACATCCATAGTGCCTTCCTCAGGAAACCAGGGATTCCATTCCTTAACTACTTTAAGACATATCTCTATATCAGAATGAGAAATGTTAATACCATAGATGGCAAGTGAATGTCTAAGAATACGTAAGAAAGGAGAAGAAAAAGATTGTCCCATTACCCTGTAATAAAGAAAAATAACTCACCCTTCCTGACAATACACTTCAGGGTCCATGTTCAGCGCACCAATTGTGAACGTCTAGTGCGTTCGGGTCCCTGGGGAAGGGTCACAAAAACCAGGACACAGGGGATGCAGAGCAACGGCAGCACATGTAACTGCATGCTGACGTTTATTTCTCAGCTCTTTTATACATTTCTTGACATAAGGCAAACAATTCCTCAGTTACATAATGCCCGCATGGCCCTAATAACATGCTTCAGCAAATATACAAAGCTAAACTCTGATCATTCCTGTCTATTTGCACAGTAAAGCTAAGAGTTCTTTTATAGAGTTTTATAGCGTTTATCTAGTCCCCTAAAGCTGCATGTGATTCGTAACTATGTACTGTTCCCAGGCTGAGTATGCGAAGAGCCTCTCCCTTTTGGCCCAGGTGTACAAAGCTTGTGACTTAAGATAAGGGGAAGACAACATTTTCTCCTCCTAGCTGAGCTTGCCAACAGCTGACCTTTGTCTTAGCCACTGCTTTAGCACAACCTTGGGATTTAGGGGGCTACAACAAGCATACTGAACCTCAACACGTTTGCAGTAACCGTTTTTATTGTGAGGATTCACTCTGTTTTCTCCTATATGGATACATGTAGTTGGAACTCCTAAATCAAACATGGTTTGTGCTAGCTCTTGGAAACTTGGCAAAATAAAGTAATTTGAAGTTCTATTTCTATGGTTTCTTTGCTATTGATGTAGCCCAAAGCAGAGACTGGCCAAAATCACTTTAATTGAAAGGGCTTGCACAGCTTCCAAAAAATTACGAATCTCCTGAAATCTCAGCAAATGTTTTTTAAACCAATCTTGACGACACTTTCAGGTAATGATCAGTACACGAATCCCACTTGGCTCACCAAATTTCGTTCTTCTAGGTTAAACCGTTCCTTTGCAGTAACCGTTTTCCTTTTGAGGTTTCACTCTGTTTTCTCCTATATGGATACATGTAGTTAGAAGTCTAAATCAAACACAGTTTGTGCTAGCTCCTTGAAACTTGGAAAAATAAATTAGTTCCAAGTTCTATCTCTGTGGTTTGTTTACAATTGAAGAAGCCCAAAGCACAGACTGGCCAAAATCACTTTCATTGAAAGGGCTTGCCCAGCTTCCAAAAAACCACGAATCTCCTGAAATCTCAGCAAAAGTTTTTTCACCCAATCTTGATCATACTTTCAGGTAATGATCAGTACACGAATCCCACTTGGCTCACCAAATTTCGTTCTTCTAGGTTAGACCGAGCATTTGCAGTAACCGTTTTCATTTTGAGATTTCACTCTGTTTTCTCCTAAATGGATACATGTAGTTGGAACTCTAAATCAAACACGGTTTGTGCTAGCTCTTTGAAACATGGCAAAATAAAGTAGTTTCAAGTTCTATTTTTACCGTTTGTTTGCTATTGATGTAGGCCAAATCAGAGACTGACCAAAATCACATTCATTGAAAGGACTTGCCCAGCTTCCATAAAACTACGAAGCTCCTGAAATCCCAGCAAATGTTTTTTTCACCCAATCTTGATGATATTTTCAGGTAATGATCAGTACAAAAATCTTATTTGGCTCACCATATTTCGCTCTTCTAGGTGAAACTGTTCGTTTGCAGTAACCGTTTTCAGTTTGAGGTTTCACTCTGTTTTCTCCTATATGGATACATGTAGTTGGAACTCTAAATCAAACACGATTTGTGCTAGCTCTTTGAAACGTGGCAAAATAAAGTAGTTCCAAGTTCTATCTCTATGGTTTGTTTGCTATTGAAGTAGCCCAAAGGAGAGACTGGTGAAAATCTCTTTCATTGAAAGGGCTTCCCAGCTTCCAAAAAACTACGAATCTCCTGAAATCTCAGCAAATGTTTTTCCACCCAATCTTGATGATACTTTCAGGTACTGATCAGTACACCAATCCCACTTGGCTCTCCAAATTACATTCTTTTAGGTGAAACCGTTCGTTTGCAGTAACCGTTTTCATTTTGAGGTTTCACTCTGTTTTCTCCTATACGGATACATGTAGTTGGAACTCTAAATCAAACACGGTTTGGGCTAGCTCTTTGAAACTTGGTAAAATAAAGTAGTTCCAAGTTCTACCTTTATGGTTTCATTGCTATTGATGTAGCCCAAAGTAGAGACTGGCCAAAATCACTTTCCTTGTAAGGGCTTGCCCAGCTTCCAAAAAAAGAATCTCCTGAAATGTCAGCAAATGTTTTTTCACCCAATCTTGATGATACTTTCAGGCAATGATCAGTACACCAATCACACTTGGCTCACCAAATTTGGTTTTTCTAGGTTAAACCGTTCCTTTGTAGTAACCGTTTTCATTGTGAGGTTTCACTCTAGTTTTTCCTATATAAATACATGTAGTTGGAGCTCTAAATCAAACACGGTTTGTACTAGCTCTTTGAAACTTGGCAAAATAAAGTAGTTTAAAGTTCTATTTTTACCGTTTGTTTGCGATTGATTAAACCCAAAGCAGAGACTTGCCAAAATCACTTTCATTGAAAGGGCTTGCCCAGCTTCCAAAAAACTATGAATCTCCTGAAATCTCAGAAAAAGTGTTTTCACCCAATCTTGATGATACTTTCAGTTAACGATCAGTACACCAATCCCACTTGGCTCACCAAATTTCGTTCTTCTAGGTTAAACCGTTCGTTTGCAGTAACCGTTTTCATTGTGCGGTTTCACTCTGTTTTCTCCTATATGGATACATGGATTTGGAACTCTAAATCAAAAACGGTTTGTGCTAGCTCTATGAAACTTTGCAAAATAAAGTAGTTTCAAGTTCTCTCTCTATGGTTTGTTTGCTATTGATTGTGCCCAAAGAAGAGACTGGCCAAAATCACTTCCATTGAAAGGGCTTGCCCAGCTTCTAAAAATTAAGAATCTCCTGAAATCTAAGCAAGTGTTTTTTCCCCCAATCTTGATGATACTTTCAGGTAATGATCAATACACCAATCTTATTTGGCTCAAGAAATTTTGCTCTTCTAGGAGAAACCGTTTGTTAGCAGTAACCCTTTTCAGTTTGAGGTTTCACTCTGTTTTCTCCTATATGGATACATGTAGTTGGAAACTCTAAATCAAACACCTCTTTGCTAGCTCTTTGAAACTTGGCAAAATAAAGTAGTTTCAAGTTCTATTTTTCCCATTTGTTTGCTATTGATTTAACCCAAAGCAGAGAGTTGCCAAAATCACTTTCATTGAAAGGGCTTGCCCAGCTTCCAAAAAACTACGAATTTCGTGAAATCTAAGCAAATTTTTTTCTTCACCCAATCTTGATGATACATTAAGGTAATGTTCAGTACACCAATCTTATTTGGCTCACCACATTTCGCTCTTCTAGGTGAAACCGTTCGTTTGCAGTAACCGTTTTCAGTTTGAGGTTTCACTCCGTTTTCTTCTATATGGATACATGTAGTTGAATCTCTAAATCAAGCACGGTTTGTGCTAGCTCTTTGAAACTTGGCAAAATAAAGTAGTTCCAAGTTCTATCTCTGTGTTTTGTTTGCTATTGAGGTAGCCAAAAAGAGAGACTGGCGAAAATCACTTTCATTGAAAGGGCTTGCCCAGCTTCCAAAAAACTACGAATCTCCTGAAAGCTCAGCAAATGTTTTTTCACCCAATCTTGATGATACATTCAGGTAATGATCAGTACACCAGTCCCACTTGGTTCACCAAATTTCGTTCTTCTAGGTGAAACCCGTTCGTTTGCAGTAACCGTATTCATTGTGATGTTTCACTCTGTTTTCTTCTATATGGATACATGTAGTTGGAACTCTAAATCAAACACGGTTTTTGCCAGCTCTTTGAAACTTGGCTAAATAAAGTAGTTCCAAGTTCTATCTCTATGGTTTGTTTGCTATTGAAGTATACCAAAGCAGAGACTGGCCAAAATCACTTTTATTGAAAGGGCATGCCCAGCTTTAAAAAAACTACGAATCTCCTTAAATCTCAGCACATGTTTTTTTAACCAATCTTGATGATACTTTCAGGTAATGATCAGGACACCAATCCCACTTGGCTCACCAATTTCGTTCTTCTATGTGAAACCGTTCGTTTGCAGTAACAGTTTTCATTGTGAGGTTTCACTCTGTTTTCTCCTATATGGATACATGTATTTGGAACTCTAAATCAAACACGGTTTGTGCTAGCTCTTTGAAACTTTTCAAAATAAAATAGTTCCAAGTTCTATCTCTATGCTTTCTTTGCTATTGATGTAGCCCAAAGCAGAGACTGGCCTAAATCACTTTCATTGAAAGGGCTTGCCCAGCTTTTAAAAACCTATGAATCTACTGAAATGTCAGCAAATGTCTTTTCACCCAATCTTGATGATACTTTCAGGTAATGATCACTACACAAATCTTAATTGGCTCACCAAATTTTGCTCTTCTAGGTGAAACCATTCGTTTCCAGTAACCGTTTTAATTTTGAGGGTTCACTCTGTTTTCACCTATAAGGATACATGTAATTGGAACTCTAAATCAAACACGGTTTGTGCTAGCTTTTTGAAACAAGGCAAAATAAAGTAGTTCCATGTTCTATCTCTATGGTTTGTTTGCTATTGATGTAGCCCAAAGGAGAGACTGGCGAAAATCACTTTCATTGAAAGGGCTTGCCTAGCTTCCGATAAACTACGAATCTTCTGAAATCACAGCAAATGGTTTTTCACCCAATCTTGATGATACTTTCAGGTAATGATCAGTACACTAATCCCACTTTGCTCACCAAATTTCGTTCTTCTAGGTGAAACCGTTCCTTTACAGTAACCGTTTTATTTTGAGGTTTCACTCTGTTTTCTCCTATATGGATACATGTAGTTGTAACTCTAAATCAAACACGGTTTGTGCTAGCTTTTTCAAACTTGGCAATATAAAATAGTTCCAAGTTCTATCTCTATGCTTTTTTTGCTATTGATGTAGCCCAAAGCTTAGACTGGCCAAAATCACTTCCATTAAAAGGGCTTGCCAAGCTTTTAAAAACCTACGAATCTACTGAAATGTCAGCAAATGTCTTTTCACCCAATCTTGATGATACTTTCAGGTAATGAGAAGTACACGAATCCCACTTGGCTCACCAAATTTCGTTCTTCTAGGTTAAACCGTTCGTTTACATTAACCGTATTCATTGTGAGATTTCACTCTGTTTTCTCCTATATGGATCCATGTAGTTGGAACTCAAAATCAAACACAGTTTGTACTAGCTCTTTGAAACATGGCAAAATAAAGTAGTTCCAAGTTCTATCTCTATGGTTTTTTTGCTATTGAAGAAACCCAAAGCAGAGACTGGCCAAAATCACTTTCATTGAAAGGGCTTGCCCAGCTTCCAAAAACTACGAATCTCCTGAAATCTCAGCAAATGTTTCTTCACCAATCTTAATGATATGTTCAGATAATAATCAACACACCAATCCCACTTGGTTCTCCAAATTTCATTCTTCTAGGTAAAACCGTTAATTTGTAGTAACCGTTTTCATTTTGAGGTTTCACTCTGTTTTCTCCTATATGGAGACATGTAGTTGGAACTCTAAATCAAACACGGTTTGTGCTATCTCTTTGAAACTTGGCAAAATAAAGTAGTTTCAAGTTCTTTCTCTATGGTTTGTTTACTATTGATGTATCCCATAGCAGAGACTGGCCAAAATTACTTTCATTGAAAGGCTTGCCCAGTTTTCAAAAATTACGAATCTCCTGTAATCTCAGCAAATGTTTCTTCACCCAGGCTTGATGATACGTTCAGGTAATGATCAGCACACCAATCCCACTTGGCTCACCAAATTTCGTTCTTGTAGGTAAAACCGTTCGTTTGCAGTAACCGTTTTCATTTTGAGGTTTCACTCTGTTTTCTCCTATATGGATACATGTAGTTAGAACTCTAAATCAAACACGGTTTGTGCTAGCTCTTTGAAACGTGGCAAAATAAAGTAATTCCAAGTTCTATCTCTATGGTTTGTTTGCTATTGATGTAGGCCAAATCTGAGACTGGCCAAAATCACTTTCATTAAAAGGGCTTGCCCAGCTTCCAAAAACAACGAATCTCCAGAAATCTCAGCAAAAGTTTTTTTACCCAATCTTGATGATACTTTCAGGTAATGATCAGTACAAGAATCCCACTTGGATCAACAAATTTTGTTCTTCTAGGTGAAACCGTTCGTTTACAAAACACGTTTTCATTTTGAGGTTTCACTCTTTTTTCGTATATGGGTACATGTATTTGGAACGCTAAATCAAACAGGGTTTGTGCTAGCTCTTTGAAACTTGGCAAAATAAATTAGTTCCAAGTTCTATCTCTATGGTTTGTTTGCTATTGAAGTAGCATAAAGCAGAGACTGTCCAAAATTAGTTTCATTGAAAGGGCTTGCCATGCTTCCAAAAATCTACGAATCTCCTGAAATCTCAGCAAATGTTTTTTCACCCAATCGTGATGATACTTTCAGGTAATGATCAGTACACCAATCCCACTTGGCTCACCAAATTTTGTTCTTCTAGGTAAAACCGTTCGTTTGCAGTAACCGTTTTCATTGTGAAGTTTCAATCTGTTTTCTCCTATATGGATACATGTAGTTGGAACTCTAAATCAAACACGGTTTGTGCTAGCTCTTGGAAACTTGGCAAAATAAAGTAGTTTCAAGGTCTATCTCTATGGTTTCTTTGCTACTGATGTAGCCCAAAGGAGATACTGGCCAAAATCACTTTCATTAAAAGGGCTTGCCCAGCTTCCAAAAAACTACGAATCTCCTGAAATCTCAGCAAAAGTTTTTTCACCATTTATTGATAATACTTTTAGTAATTATCAGTACACGAATTTCACTTGGCTCACCGAATTTCGTTCTTCTGGGTAAAACCGTTCGTTTGCAGTAACCGTTTTCATTTTGAGGTTTCTCTCTGTTTTCTCCTATATGGATACATGTAGTTGGAAATCTAAATCAAACACGGTTTGTGTTAGCTCTTTTAACCTTGGCAAAATAAAGTAGTTCCAAGTTCTATCTCTGTGTTTTGTTTGCTATTGAGGTAGCCAAAAAGAGAGACTGGCGAAAATCACTTTCATTGAAAGGGCTTGCCCAGCTTCCAAAAAACTACGAATCTCCTGAAAGCTCAGCAAATGTTTTTTCACCCAATCTTGATGATACATTCAGGTAATGATCAGTACACCAATCCCACTTGGCTCACCAAATTTCGTTCTTCTAGGTGAAACCATTCGTTTGCAGTAACAATTTTCATTTTGAGGTTTCACTCTGTTTCATCCTAAATGGATACATGTAGTTGGAACTCTAAATCAAACACGGTTTTTGGTAGCTCTTGGAAACTTGGCAAAATAAAGTAGTTCCAAGTTCTATCTCTGTCGTTTCTTTGCTATTGAAGTAGCCCAAAGTAGAGACTGGCGAAAATCACTTTCATTGAAAGGGCTTGCCAAGCTTCCAAAAACTACGAATCTCCTGAAATCTCAGCAAATGTTTTTTCACCCAATCTTGATGATACTTTCAGGTAATGATCAGTACACGAATACGACTTGGCTCACCAAATTTCGTTCTTCTAGGTTAAAACGTTAGTTTGGAGTAACCGTTTTTTTTTTTTTTTTGAGGTTTCACTCTGTTTTCTCCTATATGGATACATGTAGTTGGAACTCTACATAAAACACGGTTTGTGATAGCTCTTCGAAACATGGCAAAATAAAGTAGTTCCAAGTTCTGTCTCTATGGTTTGTTTACTATTGATGTAGCCCAAAGCAGAGACTGGCAAAAATCACTTTCATTGAAAGTGCTTGCCCAGCTTCCAGAAAACTACGAATCTACTGAAATGTCAGCAAATATTTTTTCACCCAATCTTGATGATACTTTCAGGTAATGATCAGTACACCAATCTTATTTGGCTCACCTAATTTCACTCTTCTAGGTGAAACCGTTCGTTTCCAGTAACCGTTTTCATTTTGAGGTTTCAATCTGTTTTCTCCTATATGGATACATGTAGTTAGAAATCTAAATCAAACATGGTTTGTCCTAGCTCTTTGAAACTTGGCAAAATAAAGTAGTTTGAAGTTCTATCGCTATTCTTTGTTTGCTATTGAAGTAGCTTAAAGCACAGACTGGCCAAAATCACTTTCATTGAAAGTGCTTTCCCAGCTTCCAGAAAACTACGAATCTACTGAAATGTCAGCAAATATTTTTTCACCCAATCTTGATGATACTTTCAGGTAATGATCAGTACACCAATCTTATTTGGCTCACCTAATTTCACTCTTCTAGGTGAAACCGTTCGTTTCCAGTAACCGTTTTCATTTTGAGGTTTCAATCTGTTTTCTCCTATATGGATACATGTAGTTGGAAATCTAAATCAAACATGGTTTGTCCTAGCTCTTTGAAACTTGGCAAAATAAAGTAGTTTGAAGTTCTATCGCTATTCTTTGTTTGCTATTGAAGTAGCATAAAGCACAGACTGGCCAAAATCACTTTCACTGAAAGGGCTTGCTGAGCTTCCAAAAAACTACGAATCTCCGGAAATCTCAGCAAAGGTTTTTCACCCAATCTTGATGATACTTTCAGGTAATGATCAGTACACCAATCCCACTTGGCTCACCAAATTTTGTTCTACTAGTTAAAACCGTTCGTTTGCAGTAACCGTTTTCATTGTGAGGTTTCACTCTGTTTTCTCCTATATGGATACATGTAGTGGGAAATCTAAATCAAACACGGTTTGTGCTAGCTCTTTGAACCTTGGCAAAATAATGTAGTTCCAACTTCTATCTCTGTGGTTTGTTTTCTATTGAGGTAGCCCAAAGGAGAGACTGGCAAAAATCACTTTCATTGAATCGGCTTGCCCAGCTTCCAAAAAACTACGAGAATCCTGAAAGCTCAGCAAATGTTTTTTCACCTAATCTTGATGATACTTTCAGGTAATGATAAGTACACCAATCCCACTTGGCTCACCAAATTTCGTTCTTCTAGGTGAAACCATTCATTTGCAATAACCATTTTCATTATGAGGTTTCACTCTGTTTTCTACTAAATGGATACATGTAGTTGGAACTCTACATCAAACACGGTTTGTGCTAGCTCTTGGAAACTTGACAAAATCAAGTAGTTCCAAGTTCTATCTCTGTGGTTTGTTTGCTATTGAAGTAGCCCAAAGAAGAGACTGGCCAAAATCACTTTCATTGAAAGTGCTTGCCCAGCTTCCAGAAAACTACGAATCTCCTGAAATCTCAGCAAATGTTTTTTCACCCAATCTTGATGATACTTTCAGGTAATGATCAGTACCCCAATCTTATTTGGCTGACCAAATTTCACTCTTCTATGTGAAACCATTCGTTTTCTGTATCCGTTTTCATTTTGAGGTTTCACTCTGTTTTCTCCTATATGGATACATGTAGTTGGAAATGTAAATCAAACACGGTTTGTGCTAGCTCTTTGAAACTTGGCAAAATAAAGTAGTTCCAATTTCTATCTCTGTGGTTTGTTTTCTATTGCGGTAGCCCAAAGGAGAAACTGGCAAAAATCACTTTCATTGAAAGGGCTTGCCCAGCTTCCAAAAAACTACGAGACTCCTGAAAGCTCAGCAAATGTTTTTTAACCTAATCTTGATGATACTTTCAGGTAATGATAAGTACACCATTCCCTCTTGGCTCACCAAATTTCGTTCTTCTAGGTGAAACCATTCGTTTGCAATAACCATTTTCATTATGAGGTTTCACTCTGTTTTTTACTAAATGGATACATGTAGTTGGACCTCTAAATCAAACACGGTTTGTGCTAGCTCTTGGAAACTTGGCAAAATCAAGTAGTTCCAAGTTCTATCTCTGTGGTTTGTTTGCTATTGAAGTAGCCCAAAGCAGAGACTGGCCAAAATCACTTTCATTGAAAGGGCTTGCCCAGCTTCCAAAAAACTACGAATCTCCTGAAATCTCAGCAAATGTTTTTTCACCCAATCTTGATGATACTTTCAGGTAATGATCAGTACCCAAATCCAACTTGGCTCACCAAATTTTGTTCTTCTAGGTGAAACCGTTTGTTTGAAGTAACAGTTTTCATTTTGAGGTTTCACTCTGTTTTCTCCTATATCGATACATGTAGTTGGAACTCTAAATTAAACACGGTTTTTGCTAGCTGTATGAAACTTGGCAAAATAAAGTAGTTTCAAGTTCTATCTCTATGGTTTGTTTGCTATTGATGTAGCCCAAAGCAAAGACTGGCCGAAATCACTTTCATTGAAAGGGCTTGCCCAACTTCCAAAAAACTATGAATCTCCTGAAATGTCAGCAATTGCTTTTTCACCCATATTTGATGATACTTTCAGGTAATGATCAACACACCAATCCCACTTGGCTCACCAAATTTCTTTCTTTCAGGTTAAACCGTTCGTTTGCAGTTACCGTTTTAATTTTGAGGTTTCACTCTGTTTTCTTCTATATGGATACATGTAGTTGGAACTCTATATCAAACACGGTTTGTGCTAGCTCTTTGAAATTTGTCAAAATAAAGTAGTTCCAAGTTCTATCTTTATGGTTTCTTTGCTATAGAAGTAGCCCAAAAAAGAACTGGCGAAAATCACTTTCATTGAAAGGGCTTGCCCAGCTTCCAAAAAAATAAAATTTTTCTGATCTCAGCAAATATTTTTCACCCAATCTTGATGATATTTTCAGATAATGATCAGTACAAAAATCCCACTTGGCTCACCAAATTTCGTTCTTCTAGGTAAAACCATTCGTTTGCAGTAACCGTTTTCATTTTGAGTTTTCACTCTGTTTTCTCCTATATGGATACATGTATTTGGAACTCTAAATCCAACACGGTTTGTGCTAGCTCTTTGAAACATGGCAAAATAAAGTAGTTTCAAGTTCTATCACTATGGTTTGTTTGCTATTGAAGTAGCCCAAAGCAGAGACTGGCCAAAATCACTTTCATTGAAAGGACTTGCCCTGCTTCCAAAAAACTACGAATCTCCTGAAATCTCAGCAAATGTTTTTTCACCCAAACTTGATGATACTTTCAGGAAATGATTAGTACACAATCTTATTTGGCTCACCAAGTTTCCCTCTTATATGTAAAACCGTTCGTTTGCAGTTACCGTTTTCATTTTGAGGTTTCACTCTGTTTTCTCCTATATGGATACATGTAGTTTGAACTCTAAATCAAACACGGTTTGTGATAGGTATTTGAAACTTGGCAAAATAAAGTAGTTCCAAGTTCTATCTCTATGGTTTGTTTGCTATTGAAGTAGCCCAAAGGAGAGACTGGCGAAAATCACTTTCATTGAAAGGGCTTGCCCAGCTTCCAAAAAACTACGAATCTCCTGAAATCTCAGCAAATGTTTTTTCACCCAATCTTGATGATACTTTCAGGTAATGATCAGTACACCAATCTTATTTGGCTCACCAAATTTCGCTACTCTAGGTGAAACCGTTTGTTTGAAGTAACAGTTTTCATTTTGAGGTTTCACTCTTTTTTCTCCTATAAGGATACATGTCGTTGGAACTCTACATCAAACACGGTTTTTGCTAGCTCTTTGAAAGTTGGCAACATAAAGTAGTTCCAAGTTCTATCTCTATGGGTTGTTTGCAATTGAAGTAGCCCAAAGCAGAGACTGGCCCAAATCACGTTCATTGAAAGGGCTTGCCCAGCTTCCAGAAAATTATAAATCTCCTGAAATCTCAGCAAAGGTATTGTAACCCAATCTTGATGATACTTTCAGGTAATGATCAGCACACCAATCTTATTTGGCTCACCAAATTTCGCTCTTCTAGGTGAAACCGTTCGTTTGCAGTAACCGTTTTCATTTTGAGGTTTCACGCTGTTTTCTCAATATGGATACATGTAGTTTGAACTCTAAATCAAACACGGTTTGTGCTAGGTCTTTGAAACTTGGCATAATAAAGTAGTTCCAAGTTCTATCTCTATGGTTTGTTTGCTATTGAATTAGCCCAAAGGAGAGACTGGCGAAAATCACTTACATTGAAAGGGCTTGCCCAGCTTCCAAAAAACTACGTATCTCCTGAAATCTCAGCAAATGTTTTTTCACCCAATCTTGATGATACTTTCAGGTAATGATCAGTACACCAATCCCACTGGGTTCACCAAATTTCGTTCTTCTAGGTGAAACCGTTCGATACCAATAACCGTATTCATTTTGAGGTTTCACTCTGTTTTCTTTTATATGGATACATGTAGTTGGAACTCTAAATCAAACACGGTTTGTGCTAGCTCTTTGAAACTTGGCAAAATAAAGTAGTTACATGATCTTTATCTATGGTTTGTTTGCTATTGAAGTAGCCCAAGGGACAGACTGGCGAAAATCACTTTCATTGAAAGGGCTTGGCCAGCTTCCAAAAAACTACGAATCTCCTGAAATCTCAGCAAATGTTTTTTCACCCAATCTTGATGATACTTTCAGGTAATGATCAGTACACCAATCATATTTGGCTCACCAAATTTCGGTCTTCTACTTGAAACCGTTCGTTTGCTCTAACCGTTTTCATTTTGAGGTTTCACTCTGTTTTCTCTATATGGATACATGTAGTGGGAACTCTAAATCAAACACGGTTTGTGCTAGCTCTTTGAAACGTGGAAAAATAAAGTAGTTCCAGTTCTATATCTATGGTTTGTTTGCTATTGATGTAGCCCAAAGCAGAGACTGGCTAAAATCACTTTCATTGAACGGGCTTGCACTGCTTCCAAAAACTATGAATCTCCTGAAATCTCAGCAAATGTTTTTTCACCCAATCTTCATGATACTATCAGGTAATGATCAGTACACCAATCTTATTTGGCTCACCAAACTTCGCTCTCTAGGTGAAACCCTTTGTTTACTGTAACCGTTTTCATTTTGAGGTTTCACTCTGTTTTCTCCTGTATGGATACATGTAGTTGGAACTCTAAATCAAACACGGTTTTTGCTAGCTCTTTGAAACTTGGCAAAATATAGTAGTTCCAAATTCTATCTCTATAGTTTGTTTGCTATTGAAGTAGCCCAAAGGAGAGACTGGCAAAAATCTCTTTCATTGAAAGGGATTGCCCAGCTTCCGAAAAACTACGAATCTCCTGAAATGTCAGCAAATGTTTTTTCACCGAATCTTGATGATACTTTCAGGTAATGATCAGTACACCAATCCCACTTGGCTCACTGAATTTCGTTCTTCTAGGTTAAACCGTTCGTTTACAGTAACCGTTTTCATTTTGAGGTTTCACTCTGTTTTCTCTTATATGGATACATGTATTTGGAACTGTAAATCAAACACGGTTTGTGCTAGCTCTTTGAAACATGGCAAAATAAAGTAATTTCAAGTTCTATCACTATGGTTTGTTTGCTATTGAAGTAGCCCAAAGCAGAGACTGGCCAAAATCACTTTCATTGAAAGGGCTTGCCCTGCTTCCAAAAAACTACGAGTCTCCTGAAATGTCAGCAAATGTTTTTTCACCCAACCTTGATGATACTTTCAGGAAATAATCAGTACACCAATCGTATTTGGCTCACCAAATTTCCCTCTTATATGTAAAACCATTCGTTTGCAGTAACCGTTTTCATTTTGAGGTTTCACTCTGTTTTCTCCTATATGGATACATGTAGGTAGAACTCTAAATCAAACACGGTTTGTGCTAGGTATTTGAAACTTGGCAAAATAAAGTAGTTCCAAGTTCTATCTCTATGGGTTGTTTGCTATTGAAGTAGCCCAAAGCAGAGACTGGCCCAAATCACTTTCATTGAAAGGGCTTGCCTAGCTTCCAAAAATCTACGAATCTCCTGAAATCTCAGCAAATGTTTTTTCACCGAATCTTGATGATACTTTCAGGTAATGATCAGTACACCAATCTTATTTGGCTCACCAAATTTCGCTATTCTAGGTGAAACCGTTTGTTTGAATTAACAGTTTTCATTTTGAGGTTTCACAATTTTTTCTCCTATATGGATACATGTAGTTGGAACTCTAAATCAAACACGGTTTGTGCTAGCTCTTTGAAAGTTGGCAAAATAAAGTAGTTCCGAGTTCTATCTCTATGGGTTGTTTGTTATTGAATTAGCCCAAAGCAGAGACTGGCCAAAATCACTTTCATTGAAAGGGCTTGCCCAGCTTCCAGAAAATTATAAATCTCCTGAAATCTCAGCAAATGTATTGTAACCCAATCTTGATGATACTTTCAGGTAATGATCTGCACACCAATCTTATTTGGCTCACCAAATTTCGCTCTTCTAGGTGAAACCGTTCGTTTGCAATAACCGTTTTCATTTTGAGGTTTCACGCTGTTTTCTCTATATGGATACATGTAGTTGGAACTCTACATAAAACTAAGGTTTGTGGTAGCTCTTTGAAATTTGGCAAAATAAAGCAGTTCCAAGTTTTAACTCTATGGTTTGTGTGCTATTGAGGTAGTCCAAAGTCGAGACTGGCGAAAATCACTTTCATTGAAAGGGCTTGCTCAGCTTCCAAAAAACTACGAATCTCCTGAAATGTCAGCAAATGTTTTTTCACAAAATCTTGATGATACTTTCAGGTAATGATCAGTACACCAATCTTATTTGGCTCACCAAATGTCGGTCTTCTAGGTGAAACCGTTCCTTTGCAGTAACCGTTTTAATTTTGAGGTTTCACTCTGTTTTCTCCTATATGGATACATGTAGTTTGAACTCTAAATCAAACATGGTTTGTGCTAGCTCTTTGAAACATGGCAAAATAAAGTAGTTCCAAGTTCGATCTCTATGGTTTGTTTGCTATTGAAGTAGCCCAAATAAGAGACTGGATAAAATCACTTTCATTGAAAGGGCTTGCCCAGCTTCCAAAATTTACAAATCTCCTAATATATCGGCAAATGTTTTTTCACCCAATCTTGGTGATACTTTCAGGTGACGATCAGTACCCAATCTTACTTGGCTCACCAAACGTTGCTCTTCTAGGTGAAACCCTTTGTTTACTGTAACCGTTTTCATTTTGAGGTTTCACTCTGTTTTCTCCTATATGGATACATGTAGTTAAAACTCTCAATCAAACAGGGTTTTTGCTAGCTCTTTGAAACTTGGCAAAATAAAGTAGTTTCACGTTCTATCTCTATGGTTTGTTTGCTATTGAAGTAGCCCAAAGGAGAGACTGGAGAAAATCACTTTCATTTAAAGGGCTTTTGCAGCTTCCAAAAAACTACAAATCTCCTGAAATCTCAGCAAATGTTTTTTCACCCAATCTTGATGATACTTTCAGGTAATGATCAGTACACCAATCTTATTTGGCTCACCAAATTTCGCTACTCTAGGTGAAACCGTTTGTTTGAAGTAACAGTTTTCATTTTGAGGTTTCACTCTTTTTTCTCCTATACGGATACATGTCGTTGGAACTCTAAATCAAACACGGTTTTTGCTAGCTCTTTGAAAGTTGGCAACATAAAGTAGTTCCAAGTTCTATCTCTATGGGTTGTTTGCAATTGAAGTAGCCCAAAGCAGAGACTGGCCCAAATCACTTTCATTGAAAGGGCTTGCCCAGCTTCCAGAAAATTATAAATCTCCTGAAATCTCAGCAAAGGTATTGTAACCCAATCTTGATGATACTTTCAGGTAATGATCAGTACACCAATCTTAATCGGCTCACCAAATTTTGCTCTTCTAGGTGAAACCGTTTGTTTGAAGTAATAGTTTTCATTTTGAGGTTTCCCTCTGATTTCTCCTATATAGATACATGTAGTTAGAACTCTAAATCAAACACGGTTTGTGCTAGCTCTTTGAAAGTTGGCAGAATAAAATAGTTCCAAGTTCTATCTCTATGGGTTGTTTGCTATTGATGTAGCCCAAAGCAGAGACTGGCCAAAATCACTATCATTGAAAGAGCTTGCCCAGCTTCCAAAAAATTACGAATCTCCTGAAATCTCAGCAAATGTTTTTTCACCCAATCTTGATGATACTTTCAGGAAATCATCAGTACACCAATCTTATGTGGCTCACCAATTTTCCCTCTTTTATGTAAAACCGTTCCTTTGCAGTAACCGTTTTCATTTTGAGGTTTCACTCTGTTTTCTCCTATATGGATACATGTAGTTTGAACTCTAAATCAAGCACGGTTTGTCCTAGCTCTTTGAAACTTTGCAAAATCAAGTAGTTCCAAGTTCTATATCTATGGTTTGTTTGCTATTGAAGTAGCCCAAAGCAGAGACTGGCCGAAATCACTTTCATTGAAAGGGCTTGCCCAGCTTCCAAAAAACTACGAATCTCCTGAAATCTCAGCTAATGTTTTTTCACCCAATCTTCATGATACTTTCAGGTAATGATCAGTACACCAATCCCACTTGGCTCACCAAATTTCGTTCTTCTAGGTGAAACCGTTCGTTTGCAGTAACCGTTTACATTTTGAGGTTTCACTCTGTTTTCTCCTATATGGATACATGTATTTGGAACTCTAAATCAAACGCGGTTTGTGCTAGCTCTTTGAAACTTTGGAAAATAAATTAGTTCCAAGTTCTATCTCTATGGTTTTTTGCTATTAATGTAGCCAAAAGCAGAGACTGGCCAAAATCACTTTCATTGAAAGGGCTTGCCCAGCTTCCAAAAAACTACGAATCTCCTGAAATCTCATCAAATGTTATTTCACCCAATCTTGATGATACTTTCAGGTAATGGTCAGTAAACCAATCCCACTTGGCTCACCAAATTTGGTTCTTCTAGGTGAAACCGTTCGTTTGAGGTAACCGTTTACATTTTGAAATTTCACTCTGTTTTCTCCTATAGGGATACATGTATTTGGTACTCTAAATGAAACACGGTTTGTGCTAGCTCTTTGAAACTTGGCAAAATAAAGTAGTTCCAAGTTCTATAACTATGGTTTGTTTGCTATTGAAGTAGCCCAACAGACAGACTGGCGAAAATCACTTTCATTGAAAGGTCTTGCCCAACTTCCAAAAAACTACGAATCTCCTGAAATCTCAGCAAATGTTTTTTCACCCAATCTTGATGATACTTTCACGTAATCATCAGTACACCAATCCCACTTGGCTCAACAATTTTGTTCTTCTAGGTTAAACTGTTCATTTGCAGTAATCGTTTTCATTTTGAGGTTTCACTGTGTTTTCCCCTATATGGATACATGTAGTTAGAACTCTAAATCAAACACGGTTTGTGCTAGCTCTTTGAAACTTGGCAAAATAAAGTTGTTCCAAGTTCTGTCTCTATGCTTTTTTTTTGTATTGATGTAGACCAAAGCAGAGACTGGCCAAAATCGCTTTCATTGAAAGGGCTTGCCCAGCTTCCAAAAAACTACGAATCTCCTGAATTCTCAGCAAATGTTTTTTCACCCAATGTTGCTGATACTTTCAGGTAATGATCAGTACACCAATCCCACTTGGCTCACGAAATTTCGTTCTTCTTGGTGAATCCATTCGTTTGCAGAATACGTATATATTTTGAGGTTTCACTGTGTTTTCTCCTATATGGATACATGTAGTTGGAACTCTAAATCGAACACGGTTTGTGCTAGCTCTTAGAAACTTGGCATAATAAAGTAATTTCAAGTTCTATCTGTATGGTTTGTTTGCTATTGATGTAGCCCAAAGCAGAGACTGGCCAAAATCACTTTCATTGAAAGGGCTTGCCCAGCTTCCAAAAAACTACAAATCTCCTGAAGTCTCAGCAAATGTTTTTCCACCCAATCTTGCTGATACTTTCAGGTAATGATCAGTACACCAATCCCACTTGGCTCACCAAATTTCGTTCTTCTAGGTTAAACCATTCGTTTTCAGTAATCGTTTACATTTTGAGGTTTCACTTTGTTTTCTCCTATATGAAAAAATGTATTTGGAACTCTAAATCAAACACGGTTTTTGCTAGCTCTTTGAAACTTGGCAAAATAAAGTAGTTCCAAGTTCTATCTCTATGGTTTGTTGGCTATTGAGGTAGCCCAAAGCATAAACTGGCCAAAATCACTTTCATTGAAACGGCTTGCCCAGCTTCCAAAAAACTACGAATCTCCTGAAATGTCAGCAAATGTTTTTTCACCCAATCTTGATGATACTTTCAGGTAATGATCACTACACCAATCCCACTTGGCTCACCAAATTTCTTTCTTCTAGGTAAAACCATTCGTTTGCAGTAACAGTTTTCAATTTGAGGTTTCAATCTGTTTCCTCCTATATGGATACATGTATTTGGAACTCTAAATTAAACACGGTTTGTGCTAGCTCTTTGAATCTTGGCAAAATAAAGTTGTTCCAAGTTCTGTCTCTATGCTTTTTTTTTTGCTATTGATGTAGACCAAAGCAGAGACTGGCCAAAATCACTTTCATTGAAAGGGCTTGCCCAGCTTCCAAAAAACTACGAATCTCCTGAATTCTTAGCAAATGTTTTTTCACCCAATCTTGATGATACTTTCAGGTAATGATCAGTACACCAATCCCACTTGGCTCACCAATTTTCGTTCTTCATTGTGAATCCCTTCGTTTGCAGTATACGTTTATATTTTGAGGTTTCCCTGTGTTTTCTCCTATATGGATACATGTAGTTGGAACTCTAAATCGAACACGGTTTGTGCTAGCTCTTAGAAACTTGGCAAAATAAAGTAGTTTCAAGTTCTATCTGTATGCTTTGTTTGCTATTGATGTAGCCCAAAGCAGACACTGGCCAAAATCACTTTCATTGAAAGGGCTTGCCCAGCTTCCAAAAAACTACGAATCTCCTGAAGTCTCAGCAAATGTTTTTTCACCCAATCTCGATAATACTTTCAGGTAATGATCAGTACACAAATCCCACTTGGCTCACCAAATTTCGTTCTTCTAGGTAAAACCGTTCGTTTGCAGTAACCGTTTTCATTTTGAGGTTTCAATCTGTTTTCTCCTATATGGATACGTGCATTTGGAACTCTAAATCAAACACGGTTTGTGCTAGCTCTTTGAAACTTGGCAAAATAAAGTTGTTCCAAGTTCTGTCTCTATGCTTTTTTTTTGCTATTGATGTAGACCAAAGCAGAGACTGGCCAAAATCACTTTCATTGAAAGGGCTTGCCCAGCTTCCAAAAAACTACGAATCTCCTGAGTTCTCAGCAAATGTTTTTTTACCCAATCTTGCTGATACTTTCAGGTAATGATCAGTACACCAATCCCACTTGGCTCACGAAATTTTGTTCTTCTAGGTTAAACCGTTCGTTTGCAGTAACCGTTTTCATTTTGAGGTTTCACTATGTTTTGTCCTATATGGATACATGTAGTTGGAACTCTAAATCAAACACAACTTGTGCTAGCTCTTTGAAACTTGGGAAAATAATGTAGGTCCCAGTTCTATCTGTATGCTTTGTTTGCCATTGATGTAGCCCAAAGCAGAGACTGGCCAAAATCACTTTCATTGAAAGGGCTTCCCAGCTTCCAAAAAACTACGAATCTCCTGAAATCTCAGCAAGTATTTTTTCACCCAATCTTGATGATACTTTCAGGTAATGATCAGTTCACCAATCTTATTTTGCTCACCGAATTTCTCTCTTCTTGGTTAAACCGTTCGGTTCCAGTAACCGTTTTCATTTTGAGGTTTCACTCTGTTTTCTCCTATATAAATACATGTAGTTGGAACTCTAAATAAGACATGGTTTGTGCTAGGTCTTTGAAACTTGGCAAAATAAAGAAGTTCCAAGTTATATCTCTATGGTTTGTTTGCTATTGAAGTAGCCCAAAAGAGAGACTGGCGAAAATCACTTTAATTGAAAGGGCTTGCCCAGCATCCAAAAAACTACGAATCTTCTGAAATCTCAGGAAATGTTTTTTCACCCAATCTTGATGATACTTTCACGTAATGATCAGGACACCAATCCCATTTGGCTCACCAAATTTTGTTCTTCTAGGTGAAACTGTTCGTTTGCAGTAACCGTTTTCATTTTGAGGTTTCACTCTGTTTTCTCCTATATGGATACATGTAGTTGGAACTCTAAATTAAACCCGGGTTGTGCTAGCTCTTTTAAACTTGGCCAAATAAAGCAGTTCCAAGTTCTATCTCTATGGATGGTTTGCTATTGAAGTATCCCAAAGCAGAGACTGGCGAAAATCACTTTCATTGAAAGGGCTTGCCCAGCTTTCAAAAAACTACGAATCTCCTGAAATCTCAGCAAATGTTTTTTCACCCAATCTTGATGATACTTTCAGGTAATGATCAGTACACCAATCACACTTTGCTCACCAAATTTCCTTCTTCGAGGTGAAACAGTTTGTTTGCAGTAACCGTTTTCATTGTGAGGTTTCACTCTGTTTTCACCTATATGGATACATGTAGTTGGAACTCTAAATAAAACACGGTTTGTGCTAGCTCTTTGAAACTTGGCAATGTAGTCCCTAGTTTTATATCTATGGTTTGTTTGCTATTGATGTAGCCCAAAGCAGAGACTGGCCAAAATCACTTTCATTGAAGTGGTTTGCCCAGCTTCCAAAAAACTACGAATCTCCTGAAATCTCAGCAAATGTTTTTTCACCCAATATTGATGATACTTTCACGTAATGGTCAGTATATCAATCCCACTTGGCTCACCAAATTTCGTTCTTCTAGGTGAAACCGTTCGTTTCTAGTAACAGTTTTCATTGTGAGGTTTCACTCTGTTTTCTCCTATATGGATGCATCTAGTTGGAACTCTAAATCAAACACGGTTTGTGCTAGCTGTTTGAAACTTGGCAAAATAAAGGAGTTACAAGTTTTATCTTTATGGTTTGTTTGCTATTGAAGTAGCCCAAAGGAGAGACTGGCGATAATCACTTTCATTGAAAGGGCTTGTCCACCTACCAAAAAAGTACGAATCTCCTGAAATGTCAGCAAATGTTTTTTCACCCAATCTTGATGATACTTTCAGGTAATGATCAGTACACGAGTTTCACTTGGCTCACCAAATTTCGTTCTTCTAGGTGAAACCATTCATTTACAGTAACCGTTTTCATTGTGAGGTTTCACTCTTTTTTCTCCTATATGGATACATGTAGTTGGAACTCTAAATCAAACACGGATTGTGCTAGCTCTTGGAAACTTGGCAAAATAAAGTAGTTTCAAGTTCTATCTCTATGGTTTGTTTTCTATTGATCTAGCTCAAAGCAGAGACTGACCAAAATCATATTCATTGAAAGGGCTTGCCCACTTTCCAAAAAGCTACGAATCTCCTGAAATCTCAGCAAATGTTTATTCACCCAATCTTGATGATACTTTCAGGTAATGATCACGACACCAATTCCACTTGGCTCATCAAATTTCTTTCCTGTAGGTGAAATCGTTCATTTGCAGTAACTGTTTTCATTTTAAGGTTTCACTCTGTTTTGTCCTATATGGATACATGTAGTTGGAACTGTAAATCAAACACGGTTTGTGCTAGCTCTTTGAAACTTGGGAAAATAAAGTAGTTTCAAGTTCTATCTGTATGGTTTGTTTGCTATTGAAGTAGAACAAAGGAGAGACTGGCCAAAATCACTTTCATTAAAAGGGCTTGCCCAGCTTCCAAAAAATTACGAATATTCTAAAATCTCAGCAAATGTTTTTTCACCCAATCTTGATGATACTTTCAGGTAATGATCAGTACACCAGTCTTATTTGGCTCACCATGTTTCGCTCTTCTACGTAAAACCGTTCGTTTGCAGTAACCATTTTCATTTTGAGGTTTCACTCTGTTTTCTCCTATATGGATATATGTAGTTTGAACACTAAATCAAACACGGTTTGTGCTATCTCTTTGAAACTTGGCAAAATAAAGTAGTTCCAAGTTCTATCTCTATGGTTTGTTTGCTATTGAAGTAGCCCACAGGAGAGACTGGCGAATATCACTTTCATTGAAAGGGCTTGCCCAGCTTCCAAAAAACTATGCATCTCCTGAAATCTCAGCAAATGTTTTTTCACCCAATCTTCATGATACTTTCAGGTAATCATCAATACACCAATCTTATTTGGCTCACCAAATTTCGGTCTTCTAGGTGAAACCGTTCGTTTGCAGTAACCATTTTCATTTTGAGGTTTCACTCTGTTTTCTCTATATGGATACACGTACTGGGAACACTAAATCAAACACGGTTTTTGATAGCTCTTTGAAACTTGGCAAAATAAAGTAGTTCCAAGTTCTATATCTATGGTTTGTTTGCTATTGATGTAGCCCAAAGCAGAGACTGGCCAAAATCACTTTCATTGAAAGGGCTTACCCAGCTTCCAAAAAACTACGAATCTCCTGAAATGTCATCAAATATTTTTTCACCCAATGTTGATGATACTTTCAGGTAATGATCAGTACACCAATCTTATTTGGCTCACCAAATTTCACTCTTCTAGGAGAAACCGTTCGTTTGCAGTAACCATTTTCATTTTGAGGTTTCACTCTGTTTTCTCCTATATGGATATATGTAGCTGGAACGCTAAATCAAACACGGTTTGTGCTAGCTCTTTGAAACTTGGCAAAATACAGTAGTTTCAAGTTCTATCTCTATGGTTTGTTTGCTATTGATGTAGCCCAAAGCAGAGACTGGCCAATATCACTTTCATTGAAAGGGCTTGCCCAGCTTCCAAAAAACTAGGAATCTTCTGAAATGTCAGAAAAAGTTATTTCACCCAATCTTATGATATTTTCAGGTATTGATAAAGACAACAATCCCACTTGGCTCACCAAATTTCGTTCTTCTATGTGATACCGTTCGTTTGCAGTAACCGTTTTCATTTTGAGGTTTCACTCTGTTTTCTTCTATATGGATACATGTATTTGGAACTCTAAATCAAACACGGTTTGTGCTAGCTCTTTGAAACTTGGCAAAGTAGTTCCTAGTTTTATCTCTATGGTTTGATTGCTATTGAAGTAGCCAAAAGCAGAGAATGGCGAAAATCACTTTCATTTAAAGGGCTTGCCAAGCTTCCAAAAAACTACGAATCTCCTGAAAACTCACCAAATGTTTATTCACCCAATCTTGATGATACTTTCAGGTAATGATCAGGACACCAATCCCACTTGGCTCACCAAATTTCGTTCTTCTAGGTGAAACCGTTCATTTGCAGTAACCGTTTTCATTGTGAGGTTTCACTCTGTTTTCTCCTATATGGATACATGTAGTTGGAACTCTAAATCAAACACGGATTGTGCTAGCTCTTGGAAACTTGGCAAAATAAAGTAGTTTCAAGTTCTATCTCTATGGTTTGTTTTCTATTGATGTAGCCCAAAGCAGAGACTGACCAAAATCATATTCATTGAAAGGGCTTGCCCACTTTCCAAAAATCTACGAATCTCCTGAAATCTCAGCAAATGTTTATTCACCCAATCTTGATGATACTTTCAGGTAATGATCACGACACCAATTCCACTTGGCTCATCAAATTTCTTTCCTGTAGGTGAAATCGTTGGTTTGCAGTAACTGTTTTCATTTTGAGGTTTCACTCTGTTTTGTCCTATATGGATACATGTAGTTGGAACTCTAAATCAAACACTGTTTGTGCTAGCTCTTTGAAACTTGGGAAAATAAAGTAGTTTCAAGTTCTATCTGTATGGTTTGCTTGCTATTGAAGTAGAACAAAGGAGAGACTGGCCAAAATCACTTTCATTAAAAGGGCTTGCCCAGCTTCCAAAAAATTACGAATCTTCTAAAATCTCAGCAAATGTTTTTTCACCCAATCTTGATGATACTTTAAGGTAATGATCAGTACACCAATCTTATTTGGCTCACCATGTTTCGCTCTTCTACGTAAAACCGTTCGTTTGCAGTAACCGTTTTCATTTTGAGGTTTCACTCTGTTTTCTTCTATATGGATATATGTAATTTGAACACTAAATCAAACACGGTTTGTGCTATCTCTTTGAAACTTGGCATAATAAAGTAGTTCCAAGTACTATCTCTATGGTTTGTTTGCTATTGAAGTAGCCCACAGGAGAGACTGGCGAATATCACTTTCATTGAAAGGGCTTGCCCAGCTTCCAAAAAACTATGAATCTCCTGAAATCTCAGCAAATGTTTTTTCACCCAATCTTCATGATACTTTCAGGTAATGATCAGTACACCAATCTTATTTGGCTCACCAAATTTCGGTCTTCTAGGTGAAACCGTTCGTTTGCAGTAACCATTTTCATTTTGAGGTTTCACTCTGTTTTCTCTATATGGATACATGTACTGGGAACTCTAAATCAAACACGGTTTGTGCTAGGTCTTTGAAACTTGGCAAAATAAAGTAGTTCCAAGTTCTACATCTATGGTTTGTTTGCTATTGATGTAGCCCAAAGCAGAGACTGGCCAAAATCACTTTCATTGAAAGGGCTTGCTTAGCTTCCAAAAAACTACGAATCTCCTGAAATGTCAGCAAATATTTTTTCACCCAATGTTGATTATACTTTCAGGTAATGATCAGTACACCAATCTTATTTGGCTCACCAAATTTCACTCTTCTAGGTGAAACCGTTCGTTTGCAGTAACCATTTTCATTTTGAGGTTTCACTCTGTTTTCTCCTATATGGATATATGTAGCTGGAACGCTAAATCAAACACGGTTTGTGCTAGCTCTTTGAAACTTGGCAAAATACAGTAGTTTCAAGTTCTATCTCTATGGTTTGTTTGCTATTGATGTAGCCCAAAGCAGAGACTGGCCAAAATCACTTTCATTGAAAGGGCTTGCCGAGCTTCCAAAAAACTAGGAATCTTCTGAAATGTCAGAAAAAGTTATTTCACCGAATCTTATGATATTTTCAGATAATGATAAAAACAACAATCCCATTTGGCTCACCAAATTTCGTTCTTCTATGTGATACCGTTCGTTTGCAGTAACCGTTTTCATTTTGAGGTTTCACTCTGTTTTCTTCTATATGGATACATGTATTTGGAACTCTAAATCAAACACGGTTTGTGCTAGCTCTTTGAAACTTGGCAAAGTAGTTCCTAGTTTTATCTCTATGGTTTGATTGCTATTGAAGTAGCCAAAAGCAGAGAATGGAGAAAATCACTTTCATTTAAAGGGTTTGCCAAGCTTCCAAAAAACTACGAATCTCCTGAAACCTCACCAAATGTTTATTCACCCAATCTTGATGATACTTTCAGGTAATGATCAGGACACCAATCCCACTTGGCTCACCAAATTTCATTCTTCTAGGTGAAACCGTTCATTTGCACTAACCGTTTTCATTGTGACGTTTCACTCTGTTTTCTCCTATATGGATACATGTAGTTGGAACTCTAAATCACACACGGGTTGTGCTATCTCTTTGACACTTGGCAAAATAAAGTAGTTTCAAGTTCTATCTTTTTGGTTTGTTTGCTATTGATGTAGGCAAAAGCAGATACTGGCCCAAATCACTTTAATTTAAAGGGCTTGCACAGCTTCCAAAAAACTACGAATCTCCTGAAATCTCAGCAAATGTTTTTTCACCGAATCATGATGATACTTTCAAGTAATGATCAGTACACCAATCTTATTTAGCTCACCAAATTTTGCTCTTCTAGTTTAAACCGTTGGTTTGCAGCAACCGTTTACCTTTTGAGATTTCACTCTGTTCTCTCCTAAGTGGATACATGTAGTTGGAACTCTAAATCAAACACAAGTTGTTCTAGCTCTTTGACACTTGGCAAAATAAAGTAGTTCCAAGTTCTATCTCTATGGTTTGTTTGCTATTGAAGTATCCCAAAAAAGAGTCTGGTGAAAATCACTTGCATTGAAAGGGCTTGCAAAGCTTCCAAAAAAATACGAATTTCCTGAAATCTCAGCAAATGTTTTTTCACCCAATCTTGATGATACTTTCAGGTAATGATCAGTACACGAATCCCACGTTGCTCACCAAATTTCGTTCTTCTAGGTGAAACTGTTCATTTGCAGTAAACGTTTTCATTTTGAGGTTTCACTCTGTTTTCTCTTATATCGATACATGTAGTTGGAACTCTAAATCAAACACGGTTTGTGCTAGCTCTTTGAAACTTGGCAATGTAGTCCCTAGTTTTATCTCTATGATTTGTTTGCTATTGATGTAGCCCAAAGCAGAGACTGGCCAAAATCACTTTCATTGAAAGGGCTTGCCCAGCTTCCAAAAAACTACGAATCTCCTGAAATCTCAGCAAATGATTTTTCCCCCAATCTTGATGATACTTTCAGGTAATGATCAGAACACCAATCTTATTTGGCTCATCAAATTTCGCTCTTCTATGTGAAACCGTTTATTTGCTGTAACCGTTTTCATTTTGAGGTTTCACTCTGTTTTCTCCTATATGGATACATGTAGTTGAAATTCTAAATCAAACACGGTTAGTGCTAGCTCTTTGAAACTTGGCAAAATAAAGTAGTTTTAATTTCTATCTCTATGGTTTGTTTGCTATTGAAGTAGCCCAAAGGAGAGACTGGTGAAAATCACTTTCATTTAAAGGGCTTTCGCAGCTTCCAAAAAACTACAAATCTCCTGAAATCTCAGCAAAAGTTTTTTCAACCCATCTTCATAATACTTTCAGGTAATGATCAGTACACCAATCCCACTTGGTTCACCAAATTTCGTTCTTCTAGGTGAAACCGTTCATTTACAGTAACCGTTTTCATTTTCAGGTTTCACTCTGTTTTCTCTATATGAATACATGTAGTTGGAACTCTGAATCAAACACGGTTTGTGCTAGCTCTTTGAAACGTGGAAAAAATAAAGTAGTTTCAAGTTCTATTTCTATGGTTTGTTTGCTATTGAAGTAGCCCAAAGCAGAGACTTGCCAAAATCACTTTTATTGAAAGGGCTTGCCCAGCTTCCAAAAACCTACGAATCTCCTTAAATCTCAGCAAATGTTTTTTCACCCAATCTTGATGATACTTTAAGGTAATGATCAGTACACCAATCTTATTTGGCTCACCAAATTTCGCTCTTCTAGGTTAAACCGTTCGTTTGCAGTAACCGTTTTCTTTTTGAGGTTTCACTCTGTTTTCTCCTATATGTATACATGTAGTTGGAACTCTAAATCAAACACGGTTTGTGCTAGCTCTTTGAAACTTGGCAAAATAAAGTAGTTCCAAGTTCTATCTTTATGATTTATTTGCTATTGATGTAGTCCAAAAGCAGAGACTGGCCAAAATCACTTTCATTGAAAGGGCTTGCCCAGCCTCCAAAAAATTACGAATCTCCTTAAAATTCAGCAAATATTTTTTCACCCAATCTTGATGGTACTTTCAGGTAATGATCAGGACAGCAATCCCACTTGGCTCACCAAATTTCGCTCTTCTAGGTTAAACCGTTTGTTTGCAGTAACTATTTTTATTTTGAGGTTACTCTGTTTTCTCCTATATGGATACATGTAGTTGGAACTCTAAATCAAACGCAGTTTGTGCTAGCTCTTTGTAACTTGTCACAATAAAAGTAGTTCCAAGTTCTGTCTCTATGGTTTGTTTGCTATTGATGTAGCCTAAAGCAGAGACTGTACAAAATCACTTTCATTGAAAGGGCTTGCCCAGCTTCCAAAAAACTATGAATCTTCTGAAATGTCATCAAATGTTTTTTCACCCAATATTGATGATACTTTCAGGTAGTGATCAGTACATGAATCCCACTAGGCTCACCGAATTTCGATCTTCTAGGTGAAATCGTTCGTTTGCAGTTACCATTTTCATTTTGAGGTTTCACTCTGTTTTCTCCTACATGGATACATGTAGTTGGAACTCTAAATCATACACGGTTTGTGCTAGCTCTTTGAAACGTGGCAAAATAAAGTAGTTCCAAGTTCTATCTCTATGGTTTTTTTGCTATTGAGGTATCCCAAAGCAGAGACTGGCGAAAATCACTTTCATTGAAAGGGCTTGCTCAGCTTTTAAAAAACTACGAATCTCATGAAATGTCAGCAAATGTTTTATCACCCAATCTTGATGATACTTTCAGGTAATGATCAGTACACCAATCTTATTTGGCTCACCAAATTTCGCTCTTCTAAGTTAAACCGTTCGTTTGCAGTATTCGTTTTCATTTTGAGGATTCACTCTGTTTTCTCCTATATGTATACATGTAGTTGGAACTCTAAATCAAACACGGTTTGTGCTAGCTCTTTGAAACTTAGCAAAATAAACTAGTTTCAAGTTCTATCTCTATGGGTTGTTTGCTATTGAAGTAGCCCAAAGCAGAAACTGGCCCAAATCACTTTCATTGAAAGGACGTGCCCAGCTTCCAAAAAACTATAATCTCCTCAAATCTCAGCAAATGTTTTTTCACCCAATCTTGATGATACTTTCAGGAAATGATCAGTACACCAGTCCCACTTGGCTCACCAAATTTTGTTCTTCTAGGTGAAACCCTTCGTTTGCAGTAACCGTTTTTATTTTGAGGTTTCACTCTGTTTTCCCCTATATGGATACATGTAGTTGGAACTCTAAATCAAACACGGTTTGTGCTAGCTCTTAGAAACTGGGCAAAATAAAGTAGTTTCAATTTCTATCTGTATGGTTTGTTTGCTATTTAGGTAGCCCAAAGGAGAGACTGGCCAATATCACTTTCATTGAAAGGGCTTGCGCACCTCCCAAAAAACTACGAATCTCCTGAAATCTCAGCAAATGTTTTTTCACCCAATCTTGATGATACTTTTAGGTAATGATCAGCACACCATTCCCACTTGGCTCAAAAAACTACGAATCTCCTGAAATGTCTGCAAATGTTTTTTCACCCAATCTTGATGATACTTTCAGGTAATGGTCAGTACACGAATCCCACTTGGCTCACCAAATTTCGTTCTTGTAGGTGAAACTGTTCGTTTGCAGTAACCGTTTTCATTTTGAGGTTTCACTCTGTTTTCTCCTATATAGATACATGTAGTTGGAACTCTAAATCAAACACTTTTTTTGCTAGCTCTTTGAAACTTGGCAAAATAAAGAAGTTCCAAGTTCTATCTCTATGGTTTGTTTGCTATTGAAGTAGCCCAAAGCAGAGACTGGCGAAAATCACTTTCATTGAAAGGGCTTGCTCAGCTTTTAAAAATCTAGGAATCTCATGAAATGACAGCAAATGTTTTTTTCACACAATCTTAATGATACTTTCAGGTAATGATCAGTACACCAATCTTATTTGGCTCACCAAATTTCGCTCTTCTAGTTAAACCGTTCGTTTGCAGTAACCGTTTTCATTTTGAGGTTTCACTCTCTTTTCTCCTATATGTATACATGTAGTTGGAACTCTAAATCAAATACGGTTTGTGCTAGCTCTTTGAAACTTGGCAAAATAAATTAGTTCCAAGTTCTATCTCTATGGTTTGTTTACTATTGTTGTAGCCCAAAGCAGAGACTGGCCAAAATCACTTTCTTTAAAAGGGCTTGCCAAGCCTCCAAAAATCTACGAATCTCCTGAAATCTCAGCAAATTTTTTTTCACCCACTCTTGATGGTACTTTCAGGTAATGATCAGGACACCAATCCCACTTGGCTCACCAAATTTCGTTCTTCTAGGTTACACCGTTCGTTTGCAGTAACCGTTTTCATTTTGACGTTTCACTCTGTTTTCTCCTATATGGATACATGTAGTTGGAACTCTAAATCAAACACAGTTTGTGCTAGCTCTTTAAAACTAGGCAAAATAAAGTAGTTTCAAATTTTATCTCTATGGATTGTTTGCTATTGATGTAGCACCAAGCAGAGACTGGCCAAAATCACTTTCATTGAATTGGCTTGCCCAGCTTTCAAAAAACTACGAATCTCCTTAAATCTCAGCAAATGTTTATGCTGAGGTCCATTACCAAGTAGGAATGACGCATCAAAATTTCCTTGCCATGCATACCCCATGCTGCTTAGAGGACATTGGATGGGACATTGCATGCATGCTTTAATAAGGTGACCTTGCTCAAGGACCAAGGCGGATCCGGGTTTAGAGCTGATCAGGTTTTAGGAAGTAACCGGCTCCTTGAGTTTAAGGCATTGCCAGTTTAAGATAATGGGTTTTAGGGAAGTTGGAAGTTGAAGATTATTGCTGGGATTAGGGTGTTCCTGCTGCTTGTTCCCATTGAGTTCTCGTGAGATTAAAATGGGATTTAGAGACAGCCTCGTGGATTATGTGAATTGTGCGGGAGAGGGCAGAATGCGATTGTCCCTGGACCTGTGTGGAGGCGGTGTGAGAGCGGGAATAAAGAATTGCTGTTTGAACCTACAAAGCTGTGTGGTGGCTCGTGATTCTGGTGCCAAGCTGAGACCTTGGCATTTTGGTGGCCCGTACGCGGAACGTCTGAAATTTGGAGGTGAGTAAAATCGCTCGCCCCTGAGGGAAGGCGAGAGAATGGGTGACCATTTCAAAAAACAATGTGTTCTTGTTTTGATTTATTTCATTTTTTTTAAAGCTGCCTATCCCTAGAAATTTCTCAGGCAAACTGGTAAAAATGGTTTGCTCAAGGTTTGAAGTTTGTTAGCCCCGAGAAAGAGAAAATTGATACAGTGAATTTTTATTCAGTTTTTTTTTCATTCAGTTGTGGTTTTGTTTTGTGTTATCTTATTGGGTTGCGTTATCTTTATAGAAGATTAGAAATTGTTAAAAAAGAAGCCAAAAAAGTGTTAAGTAAATTGTTAGAGATTCAGACCATGGAGGAAGACATTTTAGATCAAGCAAAAGAGAAGGTCTCTTGAGCTAGTCAGAGAAAGGAAGAAAATTTAATGGAAAAGGGGTTATTAGGAAAAAGGCCACAACAAGAGGCTGTTACTAACTCCGTTTTATTACCAGAGGGCGTAATTCAACCAACAGCCCCACCGATGGAGACAGCTGAGTGGCCCTCAAACCCCATAGTTGATAGACGGGATCCTGAGACAGGACCTCAAAGATTAGCATGCCCTGTATTTGAACAGGTAGGAGGGCAGCAAATTCACCATGCTTTAGAATTTAAAACAGTGAAGCAGTTAAAGGAGGCTGTAACAACCTATGGTCCTGAAGCCCCCTTCACGGTAAGCATGGTGCAGTCCATTACTAAGTTGGACATGACGCCAGCGGATTGGGCTAGCATGTGTAAATCTGTGCTAAATGGAGGGCAATATTTGTTATGGAAGGTTGCCAATGAGGAATTTTGCATGGAGACAGCTAGGCGAAATGCAGCAGCCGGTTACCCTCAAAGAAATCTTGATATGTTGTTAGGAAGGGGACCTTATGAGGGTCAGCGGCAACAAATGAAATATGATCCTGCTGTATATGCACAGATTGCTGTAGACGCAGTTAGGGAATGGAAGACTTTACAAGGACATGGAGATTTACAAGGTCAGCTATCTAAGGTAATACAGAGACCTAATGAACCTCACGCTGACTTTGTAGATAGGCTTATTCAAACGACTGCCAAAATTTTTGGTGACACAGAACAAGCAATGCCATTAATAAAACAACTGGCTTATGACCAAGCAAATCGTTGCTGCAGAGAGGTTATTAGACCATGGAGACATGAAGATTTAAACACATATATTAAATTATGTAGAGATGTTAATGAACAAGGGCAAGTCTTGGCAGCTGCAGTACAACAGGCTTTAGATGCCAGGCCAGAAACATGCTATAATTGTGAACAAACAGGACATTTTAAAAGGATTTGCCCCATAAGAGGAGGGTTTAACAAAACTAGAAATCAAAGGAATAGAATACCGGGTATTTGCCCACGATGCCGTAGAGGGAGACATTGGGCTAATGAATGCCGTTCTCAAACCACCATAGAAGGTACTCCCTTATCAAAAAACGGACAAGGATCAGGTATTTACCCACGATATCGTGGGGAAAGGCATCAGGCTTCATTGCCAAAAAACGGACTGGGGGGCCCAATGCTCCGGGGCCCAGAACCACAAATATACGGGGCAGTGGAGGAACCCAGCAACCCCATCAGGGTGGTGCCCAGGACACATTGTCCATTAAATCCCTCATCAGACAAACCTGAGGGAGCGCAGGGTTGGACATCTGCGCCTCTGCCAGAGCAGTATTAACTCCAGAGATGGGAGTTCAAATCATTCCTACAGGAGTAAAAGGACCTCTTCCCCAAGGAACAGTAGGCTTATTATTGGGACGTAGTTCATCTACATTAAAAGGACTTATGATAAGTCCTGGGGTAATTGATCCTGATTATGAGGGTGAAATAGAAATTATAGCTAGTTCTCCAGGAGGTATATCAGTAATTTCACCTGGAGATAGAATAGCACAGTTGTTAATAATACCCAGCCTACATAATAAGTTCCCCAGTCATAATGTAGAAAGAGGTTCCAAGGGATTAGGCTCCACAGGTGTAGATTGGGCTATGTTGTCTTTAAATTTAGATTCTCACCCAATGCTAAAACTACATATTCAGGGTCATGACTTTAATGGACTGCTGGACACAGGTGCTGACCTTAGCATCATATCTCTTCAAGAATGGCCAAAACATTGGCCATTACAACAAGCCACTCAAACGCTTCGAGGCCTAGGAGTGGCGACTAATCCCCATAGAAGTGCTATGGTATTAGATTGGAAGGATCCTGAAGGATGTGAAGGAACTATACAGCCATATGTTTTGGATCAACTTCCTATTAATTTATGGGGACGAGATGTCCTAGATCAACTAGGTTTGATGTTAACAAATAACATCAATCCTAATGCACCCACTACTAGGGCTAGACAAGGTATCAGGAAAGAAAAAAGATTAGGAAAACAAGAACAAGGTATAGCAGCGCCAATTCAAATAGATCAAGGAACAGACAGACATGGGCTGGATTTTCAAAAAGGGCCGCTGAGACAATCAAAATTACTTGGAAATCAGAAAGACCAGTGTGGGTTCCTCAGTGGCCCCTGACTAAAGAAAAGATAAAAGTAGCCCATGATCTGGTCAAACAACAATTAGCGGAAGGACATTTACAACCTTCCGTATCTCCCCATAATACTCCCATTTTTGTCATCAAAAAGAAATCGGGTAAATGGAGATTATTACAAGATTTAAGAGCAATTAATAATGAGATAGTTATTATGGGACCTGCTCAATCAAGGATTCCTCAATTGTCTGCTTTACCAAAAACGTGGCATGTTTTAGCTATAGACATTAACGATTGCTTTTTTTCGATTCCAATTCATCCCGAGGATAGTCCACGTTTTGCATTTACTATCCCTGCATTAAATCATGAAGGTCCTGATGAAAGATATGAATGGAAAGTACTCCCTCAAGGAATGGCTAACAGTCCAACTATGTGTCAAATATATGTTAATAAAGCAATCCAGCCACTTAGAAATCAAAATCCTGAACTAAAAGTATTTCACTATATGGATGATGTATTATTGGCACATAAAGATAAAAACACATTGCTGGAATGTTATGCCACACTTACAAACTTGTTAAAAAATTATAATCTAGAGATAGGAATAGACAAAGTACAATTAAATTTTCCAATTAATTATTTAGGAGTTCTATTATCCTCAACCATGGTCCATCCACCTAAAATTCAAATATGAGTAGATCAACTCAAATCACTTAATGACTTTCAAAATTTGTTGGGAGATATAAATTGGATAAGGCCTTATCTAGGCATACCAACAGGAGAGTTGGGACATTTATTTGATATTCTAAAAGGTCCATCAGATCCAAATTCACCCGAATGTTAACTCCTAAAGCTAGAAAGGCATTAAAAATTATTGAGACATATATGGAAAATATGCATTTAGATAGAATTGATATAAGTTTGCCTTTATTATTTATTGTGCTATCAACAAGAAATATTTCTACAGGAGCATTTTGGCAAGAAGGTCCATTATTGTGGATACATTTATCTTATTCTCCTAACACTATTCTTACTAGGTATCCTGAGGCTGTAGGACAATTAATACTCAAAGGTATAAGAGCAGCAAAGGCAGTGTTTGGAATTTCTCCCAATAAAATTATTACTCCATATACTATGGAGCAAATTGATGAGTTAGCTAATGAATTAAATACTTGGGCAATAATCATGTGTAAATCGAATGTTTCATTTGATAATCATTTACCATCTAATCCTTGTTGTCTTTTTGGTCTAAGCATCCTGTAGTTTTTCCTAAAATGACAAGAAAAACACATATCGTGAATGCTCCAAATATATTCACTGATGGGTCAAATAATGGTACAGCAGCAGTAGTTAACCCTGATCAAACTTTTACATTTTTAGTTCCCAAACAATCAGCTCAAAAGGTAGAGCTTAATGCAGTTCTACAAGCTTTTGTGATGTTCAAAGATTCTGTATTTAATTTATTTTCTGATAGTCAGTATGTAGTTAATGCTATAATATCCCTTGAAGATGCTGGTAGGATTTCCCCTTCCTCTAGTGTTTTCTCTTTGTTTTCCACTATACAAAGTCTAATCTGGGATAGAAAAGATCCATTCTTTATAGGACATATCAGGGCACATACAGGATTGCCTGGAGCCCTTAGTTTGGGCAATGATTTAGCAGATAAAACTACACATGATATACATATTTTTCTACTGTAGAAGAAGCTACAAATTTTCATAAAAGGTTTCATGTTAATGCTAATACTTTACAAAAGCGTTTTAAAATAACTAAGGAACAAGCCAGGCATATAATAAAACAATGTCAAAATTGTATGACCTTTTTACCACAAGTTAATCTTGGAGTTAATCCTAGAGGACTGATACCTAACCATATTTGGCAGATGGATGTCACACACTTTCCAGAATTTGGAAAATTAAAATATTTACATGTTTACAGTTGATACTTCTTCCGGATTTTTGATGGGCTCCCTTCATGCCGGAGAAAAAACTAAAGATGTTATAGCTCATTGCTTACAAAATTTTGCCACTGTGGGTGTTCCTAAACAGTTAAAAACTGATAATGGTCCTGGTTACACTTCTAAATCTTTTAAACAATTTTGCTCAACATTTGGTATTACTCATATAACAGGAATCCCATACAATCCACAGGGACAAGGCATAGTTGAAAGAGCTCATCAAACTATTAAAACATACTTATTAAAGCAAAAAGAGTGAATTGGAAAGGGGTATATATCCCCCAAAGATAAACTTAAAATAACCCTTTTTACTCTAAACTTTCTAAATTTGGATTCATCAGGACTTAGTGCTGCAGAAAGACATATGTATCCGAAAAATGTACATAAGCCTAAGTTACTTTGGAAAGATATTCTAACAGGACAATGGAAAGGTCCTGACCCAGTTATTGTCTGGAGTCGGGGTTCCGTTTGTGTGTTCCCACAGGGAGAACAGCAGCCCATTTGGATTCCAGAGAGATTAACCAAAACAATTTCTACAGAAAAAAAAGATGATTTGACTAAAATCAATAACAGCTGATATCCAGAGCTCCAGCTTGGCTATTCTTACATCTGCGACAGTGATTAACCACGGTGCCTTTTTTCAATATCTATTTTATTATTGCTTTTTCCCACATCATAAAGTTCTATTTTATTTTTTGAGCTCATACAAACCTAGGTTAATGTTTTTCTGATCAGTTTTGTTTTTTGACTGTGTTTTATTTTTATTATTGACTGTGGAGTTTTTAAACATTGCAATGGAGATTTTACCTAGGTAAAGCTACAAGGCCATTGTTATTGTCTTATATGTTGTATGTTATGTATGCACTGTTTTGTGTTGCATGTCAGTTTGTGTGTATGTCCATATTTTTATATGAGGAGCGCTCATGAAAAAATGGATCCGAATTTTCTTTTTTTTTTTGTTCACGTGATTTAAATGGTTTAATTTAAATTAGGTAAACAGATGTTAATGATTGTTTTCAAAGGTGATTAACAGATCTGTTTGCTTACTATTGTTTTTAAAGGTGATTTATAGATCTCTTTGTTTACTTTCACTTTTCCTTTTCATTATATTTAATAATTCTGTTCAGGATAATGTCTCTTTAACATCATTGCCAGAATTCCCATCTCCATCCCAGTGCCGGTGAAGACTAAGAAAACCAAACTACAGCTTCTATGATAGCTACCACAGTAAACTGTATAAACTGATGCATCAATGAATATAACTCAACAAGTAATGCTCAATCAAGGATTTGATTTACTTTGGGAGGAAATGGATATATTGATAGACTCTTCCACTTTGAACTGCCTGCAGAACTTGCCTGGACTATATATCAGTTGCATGCATTTTGAACTATCGTCTGGTGCAGTGAATTGTGGTACTGCTGGCATATTTTTGCTGATGGTGTCACCAGTGATGCAATTTCCTTGCCAGCGCACCCCATGTTAATTGTGGTAATGCTGGCATCTTTGCTGATGGTGTCACCAGTGACACAATTTTTCCAAAGGAGCTGTCAATTGGCTTGGTGTCGTGGCATTTCTGTATCTTCCTCCCTTCTACTAGTGATGGTCTAAAATTTGGGGGCCAACACAGGTGAGGCAAGAACCTCACACCCCCACTGGCACAAAGGTTAAATTCGGGGGCCAACAGAGGTGAGGCAAAAACCTCACCCCCCCACTGGTGCTTAGGCCTATACAAAAGCATGGCTGAATGCTGGACTGGTAGTCATTGACGGGTTGATCTGAATGCAGTGGATTCAACCTAAGACAGGAAACTGACGTGTAAAGGTCAGTTCTCCCATGACGGGTAAGAACCATATGTTGAATTGGGCAACCTACCAGGCATGGTCCTAAGCCACATTGCTTGTTGTTTAATTAATCAGAAGGGGGAAGATGCTGAGGGCCATTACCAAGTAGGAATGACGCATCAAAATTTCCTTGCCACATACCACATGCTGCTTAGAGGACATTCGATGGGACATTGCATGCATGCTTTAATAAGGTGACCTTGCTCAAGGATGAAGGCAGATCCGGGTTTAGAGCTGATCAAGTTTGAGGAAGTAATCGGCTCCTTGAGTTTAAGGCGTTGCCAGTTTAAGATAATGGGTTTTAGGGAAGTTGGAAGTTGAAGATTATTGCTGGGATTAGGGTGTTCCTGCTGCTTGTTCCCATTGAGTTCTCGTGAGATCAAAATGGGATTTGGAGACAGCCTCATGGAGTAGGTTAATTGTGCGGGAGAGGGCAGAACGCGATTGTCCCTGGAACTGTGTGGAGGCGGTGTGAGAGCGGGAATAAAGAATTGCTGTTTGAACCTACAAAGCTGTGTGGTGGCTCGTGATTCTGGTGTCAAGTCGAGACATTGGCCTTGGCATTTTATTCACCCAATCTTGATAATACTCTCAGGTAATGATCAGGACACCAATCCCACTTGGCTCACCAAATTTCGTTCTTCTAGGTGAAACCGTTCGTTTGCAGTAACCGTTTTCATTTTGAGGTTTCACTCTGTTTTCTCCTATATGGATACATGTTGTTGGAACTCTAAATCAAACACGGTTTGTGCTAGCTCTTTGAAACTTGGCAAAATAAAGTAGTTCCAAGTTCTATCTCTATGGTTTGTTTGGTATTGATGTAGCCCAAAGCAGAGACTGGCCAAAATCACTTTCATTGAAAGGGCTTGCCCAGCTACAAAAAACTACGAATCTCCTGAAATGTCAACAAATGTTTTTTCACTCAATCTTGAGGATACTTTCAGATGATGATCAGTACACGAATCCCACTTGGCTCACCAAGTTCGTTCTTCTAGGTGAAACCGTTCGTTTGCAGTAACCGTTTTCATTTTGAGGTTTCACTCTGTTTTTCTCCTATATGGATACATGTAGTTGGAACTCTAAATCATACACGGTTTGTGATAGCTCTTTGAAACTTGGCAAAATAAAGTAGTTCCAAGTTCTATCTCTATGGTTTGTTTGCTATTGAAGTAGCCCAAAGCAGAGACTGGCGAAAATCACTTTCATTAAAAGGGCTTGCTCAGCTTTTAAAAAACTACGAATCTCATGAAATGTCAGCAAAGGTTTTTTCACCCAATCTTGATGATACTTTCAGGTAATAATCAGTACATCAATCTTATTTGGCTCACCAAATTTCGCTATTCTAGGTTAAACCGTTCATTTGCAGTAACCGTTTTCATTTTGATGTTTCACTCTGTTTTCTCCTATATGTATACATGTAGTTGGAACTCTAAATCAAACACGGTTTGTGCTAGCTCTTTGAAACTTGGCAAAATAAAGTAGTTCCCAGTTCTATCTCTATGGTTTGTTTGCTATTGATGTAGCCCAAAGCAGAGACCTGGTCAAAATCACCTTCATTGAAAGGACTTGCCCAGCTTCCAAAAAACTACGAATCTTCTGAAATGTCAGGAAATGTTTTTTCACCCAATCTTGATGATACTTTCAGGTAATGATCAAGACAGCAATCCCACTTCGCTCACCAAATTTCGTTCTTCTAGGTTAAACCATTTGTTTGCAGTAACCATTTTCATTTTGAGGTTTCACTCTGTTTTCTCCCACATAAATACATGTAGTTGTAACTCTAAATCAAACACGGTTTGTGCTAGCTCTTTGAACTTGGCAAAATAAAGTAGTTCCAAGTTCTATCTCTATGGTTTGTTTGCTATTGAAGTAGCCCAAAGCAGAGACTGGCGAAAATCACTTTCATTGAAAGGGCTTGCTCAGCTTTTAAAAAACTACGAATCTCATGAAATGTCAGCAAAGGTTTTTTCACCCAATCTTGATGATACTTTCAGGTAATAATCAGTACACCAATCTTATTTGGCTCACCAAATTTCGAACTTCTAGGTTAAACCGTTCATTTGCAGTAACCGTTTTCATTTTGATGTTTCACTGTTTTCTCCTATATGTATACATGTAGTTGGAACTCTAAATCAAACACGGTTTGTGCTAGCTCTTTGAAACTTGGCAAAATAAAGTAGTTTCAAGTTCTATCTCTATGGTTTGTTTGCTATTGATGTAGCCCAAGCAGAGACCTGGTCAAAATCACCTTCATTGAAAGGGCTTGCCCAGCTTCCAAAAAACTAAGAATCTTCTGAAATGTCAGGAAATGTTTTTTCACCCAATCTTGATGATACTTTCAGGTAATGATCAAGACAGCAATCCCACTTTGCTCACCAAATTTCGTTCTTCTAGGTTAAACCATTTGTTTGCAGTAACCGTTTTCATTTTGAGGTTTCACTCTGTTTTCTCCCACATAAATACATGTAGTTGTAACTCTAAATCAAACACGGTTTGTGCTAGCTCTTTGAAACTTGGCAAAATAAAGTAGTTCCATGTTCTATCTCTATAGTTTGTTTGCTATTGATGTACCCCAATGCAGAGACTGGCCAAAATCACTTTCATTGAAAGAGCTTGCCCAGATTCCAAAAAACTAAGAATCTCCTGAACTCAGCATATGTTATTTCACCCAATCTTGATGATACTTTCAGGTAATGATCAGTACACCAATCCCACTTGGCTCACCAAATTTCATTCTTCTAGGTGAAAACGTTCGTTTGCAGTAACCATTTCCACTGTGAGGTTTTACTCTGTTTTCTCCTATATGGATACATGTAGTTGGAACTCTAAATCAAACACGGTTTCTGCTAGCTCTTTGAAACTTGCGAAAATAAAGTAGTTTAAAGTTCTATCTTTATGGTTTGTTTGCTACTGATGTAGTCCAAAGCAGAGACTGGCCAAAATCAGTCTCATTGAAAGGGCTTGCCCAGCTTCCAAAAAACTACAAATCTTTTAAAATCTCAGCAAATGTTTATTCACCCAATCTTGATGATACTTTCAGGTAATGATCAGCACACCAATCCAACTTGGCTCACCAAATTTCGTTCTTCTAGGTGAAACCGTTCGTTTGCAGTAACCGTTTTCATTTTGAGGTTTCACTCTGTTTTCTCCTATATGGATACATGTAGTTTGAACTCTAAATCAAACACGGTTTGTGCTATCTCTTTGAAACGTGGCAAAATAAAGTAGTTCCATGTTCTATCTCTATGGTTTGTTTGCTATTGATGTAGCCCAAAGCGGAGACTGGCGAAAATCACTTTAATTGAAAGGGCTTGCTGGCTTCCATAAAAATACGAATCTCCTGAAATCTCAACAAATGATTTTTTACCAAATCTTGATGATACTTTCAGGTAATGATCAGTACACCAATCCCACTTGGCTCACCAAATTTTTTTCTTCAAGGTGAAACCGTTCGTTTGCAGTAACTTTATTCATTTTTAGGTTTCACTCTGTTTTGTTTTATATGGATACATGTAGTTGGAACTTTAAATCAAACACGGTTTTTGCTAGCTCTTTGAAACTTGGCAAAATAAAGTAGTTCCAAGTTCTTTCTCTATTGTTTGTTTGCTATTGATGTAGCCCAAAGCAGAGACTGGCCAAAATCGCTTTCATTGAAAGGCTTGCCAGCTTCCAAAAAACTACGAATATTCTCAAATTTCAGCAAATGTTTTTTCACCCTATCTTGATGATACTTTAAGGTAATGATCAGTACACGAATCCCACTTGGCTCACCAAAATTTGTTCTTCTAGGTTAAACCGTTCGTTTACAGTAACCGTTTACATTTTTAGGTTTCACTCTGTTTTCTCCTATATGGATACATGTAGTTGGAACTCTAAATGAAACATGGTTAGTGCTAGCTCTTTGAAACTTGGCAAAATAAAGTAGTTCCAAGTTCTATCTCTACGCTTTGTTTGCTATTGAAGTAGCCCAAAGGAGAGACTCGCGAAAATCTCTTTCATTGAAAGAGCTTGCCAGCTTCCAAAAAACTAAGAATCTCCTGAAATCTCAGCAAATGTTTTTTCACCCAATCTTGATGATACCTTCAGGTAATAGTCAGTACACCAATCCCACTTGGCTCACAAAATTTCGTTCTTCTAGTTGAAACCGTTCGTTTACAGTAACCGTTTCATTGTGAGGTTTCACTCTATTTTCTCCTATATTGATACATGTACTTGGAACTCTAAATCAAACACGGTTTGTGCTAGCTCTTTGAAACTTGGCAAAATAAAGTAGTTCAGAGTTCTATCTCTATAGTTTGTATGCTATTGATGTAGCCAAAAGCAGAGACTGGCATAAATCACTTTCATGAAAAGGGCTTGCCTAGCTTCAGAAAAACTACGAATCTCCTGAAATGTCAGCAAATGTTTTTTCACCCAGTCTTGATGATACTTTCAGGTAATGATCAGTACACAACTCCCACTTGGCTCACCATATTTAGTTCTTCTAGGTGAAACCGTTCGTTTGCAGTTAACGTTTTATTTTGAGTTTTCACTGCGTTTTCTCCTATATGGATGCATGTAGTTGGAACTTTAAATCAAACACGGTTCGTGCTAGCTCTTTGAAACGTGGCAAAATAAAGTAGTTCCAAGTTCTATCTCTATGGTTTTTTTGGTATTGAAGTATCCCAAAGGAGAGACTCGCGAAAATCGCTTTTATTGAAAGGGCTTGCCCAGCTTCCAAAAAACTACGAATCTCCTGAATTCTCAGCAAATTATTTTTCACCCAATCTTGATGATACTTTCAGGTAATGGTCAGTACACAAATCCCACTTGGCTCACCAAATTTCGTTCTTCTATGTGAAACCGTTTGTTTGAAGTAACTGTTTTCATTGTGAGGTTTCACTCTGTTTTCTCCTATATGGATACATGTAGTTGGAACTCTAAATCAAACACGGTTTGTGCTAGCTCTTTGAAACTTGGCAAAATAAAGTAGTTCCATGTTCTGTCTCTATGGTTTGTTTGCTATTGATGTAGCCCAAAGCAGAGACTGGCCAAAATCACTTTCCTTGAAAGGGCTTGCCCAGCTTCCAAAAAATTATTTATCTTCTTAAATGTCATCAAATGTTTTTTCACCCAATCTCGATGATACTTTGAGGTAATGATCAGTACACCAATCCCATTGGCTCACCAAAGTTCGTTCTTCTAGGTGAAACCGTTCGTTTGCAGTAACCGTTTCATTGAGAGGTTTCACTCTGTTTTCTCCTATATGGATACATGTAGTTGGAACTCTAAATCAAACACGGTTTGTTTTAGGTCTTTGAAACTTCGCAAAATAAAGTAGTTTCAAGTTCTATCTTTATGGTTTGCTGGCTATTGATGTAGCCCAAAACAGAGACTGGCCAAAATCACTTTCATTGAAAGGGCTTGCCAGCTACCAAAAAACTGCAAATCTCCTGAAATCTCAGAAAATGTTTTTTCACCTAATCTTGATGATAGTTTCAAGTAATGATCAGTACACGAATCCAACTTGGCTCACCAAATTTCGTTCTTCTAGGTTAAACCGTTCATTTGCAGTAACCGTTTTCATTTTGAGGTTTCACTCTGTTTTCTTTTATATGGATACATGTAGTTGGAACTCTAAATGAAACACGGATTCTGCTAGCTCTTTGAAACTTCGCAAAATAAAGTAGTTCCAAGTTCTATATCTATGGTTTATTTGCTATTGATATAGCCCAAAGCAGGAACTGGCCAAAATCACTTTCATTGAATGGGCTTGCCCAGCTACCAAAAAACTACGAATCTCCTACTCTGAGCAAATGTTTTTTAACCCAATCTTGATGATACTTTCAGGTAATGATCAGTACACCAATCCCACTTGGCTCACCAAATTTCGTTCTTCTAGCTGAAACCGTTCCTTTGCAGTAACCGTTTTAATTTTGAGGTTTCACTCTGTTTTCTCCTATATGGATACATGTATTTGGAACTCTAAATCAAACACGGTTTGTGCTAGCTCTTTGAAACTTGGCAAAATAAAGTAGTTCCAAGTTCTATCTCTATGGTTTTTTTGCTATTGATGTAGCCCAAAGCAGAGACTGGCATAAATCACTTTCATTAAAAGGGCTTGCCAGGTTTAAAAAACTACAAATATCCTGAAATCTCAGCAACAGTTTATTAATCCAATCTTGATGATACTTTCAGGTAATGATCATTACACCAATCCCACTTGGCTCACCAAATTTCGTTCTTCTAGGTTAAACCCTTCGTTTGCAGTAATCGTTTTCATTTTGAGGTTTCACTCTGTTTTCTCCTATATGGATACATGTAGTTGGAACTCTAAATAAAACACGGTTTGTGCTACCTCTTTCAAACTTGGCAGAATAAAATAGTTCCAAGTTCTATCTCTATGGTTTGTTTGCTATTAATGTAGCCCAAAGCAGAGACTGGCAAAAATAACTTTCATTGAAAGAGCTTGCCAGGTTCCAAAAAACTATGAATCTTCTGAAATCTCAGCAAATGTTTCTTCACTTTTCACTCTGTTTTCTCCTATAAGGATACATGTAATTGGAACTCTAAATCAAACACGGTTTGTGCTAGCTCTTTGATACTTGACACAATAAAAGAGTTCCCAGTTCTCTGTATGTTTTTTTTTTCTATTGATGCAGCCCTAAGCAGAGACTGGGGAAAATCACTTTCATTGATAGGAGTTGCCAAGCTCCCAAAAAACCAGGAGTTTCCTGAAATCTGAGCAAACTTTTTTTCACCCCATTTTGATGATGCATTCAGGTAATGATAAGTACACCAATCCTACTTGCCTCACCAAATTTCTTTCGTCTAGGTTAAACCGTTCGTTTGCAGTAACCGTTTTCATTTTTAGGTTTCACTCTGTTTTCTTCTATTAGGATACATGTAATTGGAACTCTAAATCAAACATGGTTAGTACTAGCTCTTTGAAACTTGACACCATAAAAGAGTTACCAGTTCTCTCTCTACGGTTGGTTTCCTATTGATGCAGCCCTAAGTAGAGACTGGGGAAAATCACTTTCATTGAAAGGGGTTGTCAAGCTTCCAAAAAACTACGAGTTCCCTGAATCTCAGCAAACTTTTTTTAACCCAATCTTGATGATACTTTCAGGTAATGATAAGTACAAAAATCCCACTTGCCTCACCAAATTTCGTTTTCTAGGTTAAACCCTTCATTTGCAGTAACCGTTTTCATTTTTACGTTTTACTCTGTTTTCTCCAATAAAGATACATGTAATTGGAAATCAAAATCAAACACGGTTTGTGCTAGCTCTTTGAAGCATGACACAATAAAAGAGTTCCCAGTTCTCTCTCTATGGTTTGTTTCCTATTGATGCAGCCTAAAGCAGAGACTGGGGAGAATCACTTTCATTGAAAGGGGTTGCCAAGCTTCCAAAAAACCACGATTTTCCTGAAATCTCAGCAAATTTTTTTTCACCCAATCTTGATGATACTTTCAGTTAATGATAAGTACACCAATCCCACTTGCCTCACCAAATTTCGTTCTTCTAGGTTAAACCGTTCGTTTGCAGTAACCATTTTCATTTTTACGTTTTAGTCTGTTTTCTCCTATATGGATACATATAATAGGAACTCTAAATAAAACACTGTTTGTGCTAGGTTTTTGAAACTTGACACAATAGAGTAGCTCTAAGTTCTCTCTTTATGGTTTAATTCCTATTGATGCAGCCACATGCAGAGACTGTGTAAAATCACTTTCATTGAAATGGGTTCCAAGCTTCCAAAAAACCATGCATTTCCTGAAATCTCAGCAGACTTTCTTTCACCCAATTTTGATGGTACTTTGAGGTAATGATAAGTACACCAATCCCAATTGCCTCACCATATTTCGTTCTTCTAGGTTAAACCGTTCGTTTGAAGTAACCGTGTTCATTTTTACGTATCACTCTGTTTTCTCCTATAAGGATACATGTCATTGGAACTCTAAATCAAACACGGTTTGTGCTAGGTCTTTGAAACCTGACACAATAGAGTAGTTCTAATTTCTCTGTCTATGGTTTGTTTCCTATTGATGCAGCCCTAAGCAGCGACTGGGGAAAATCACGTTCATTAAAAGGGGTTGCAAAGCTTCCAAAAAACCACGAGTTTACTGAAATCTCAGCAAACTTTTTTTCACCCAATCTTGATGATACTTTCAGGTAATGATAAGTACACAAATCCCACTTGCATCACCAAATTTTGTTCGTCTAGGTTCAACCGTTCGTTTGCAGTAAATGTTTTCATTTTTAGGTTTCACTCTGTTTTCTTCTATTAAGATACATGTAATTGGAACTCTAAATCAAACATGGTTTGTGCTAACTCTTTGAAACTTGACACCATAAAGGAGTTCCCAGTTCTCTCTCTAAGGTTTTTTCCTATTGATGCAGCCCTAAGCAGCGACTGGGGAAAATAACTTTCATTAAATGGGGTTGCCAAGCTTCCAAAAACCAAGAGTTTCCTGAAATCTCAGCAAACTTTTTTTTACCCAGTCTTGATGATACTTTCAGGTAATGATAAGGCCACCAATCCCACTTGCCTCACCGAATTTCGTTCTTCTAGGTTAAACCGTTCGTTTGCAGTAACCGTTTTCATTTTTACGTTTCACTCTCTTTTCTCCTATAAGAATACATGTAATTGGAACTCTAAATGAAACATGGTTTGTGCTAGCTTTTTGAAACTTCACACAATAAAAGTGTTCCCAGTTCTCTCTCTATGGTTTCTTTTCTATTGATAAAGCCCTAAGCAGAGACTGGGGAAAATCACTTTCATTGAAAGGGGTTGCAAAGCTTCCGAAAAACCACGAGTTTACTGAAATCTCAGCAAACTTTTTTTCACCCAATCTTGATGATACTTTCAGGTAATGATCAGTACACCAATCCCACTTGCCTCACCAAATTTTGTTCGTCTAGGTTCAACCGTTCGTTTGCAGTAACCGTTTTCATTTTTAGGTTTCACTCTGTTTTCTCCTATAAGGATACATGTAATTGGAACTCTAAATCAAAAAAGGTTCGTGATAGCTCTTTGAAACTTTACACAATAAAAAAATTCCCAGTTCTCTCTCTATGGTTTGTTTCTTATTGATGCAGCCCTAAGCAGAGACTGGTGAAAATCACTTTAATTAAAAGGGGTTGCCAAGCTTTAAAAAAAATCACGAGTTTCCTGAAATCTCAGCAAACTTTTTTTAACCCAATATTGATGATACTTTCAGTAATGATAAGTACACCAATCCCACTTGCCTCACCAAATTTCGTTCTTGTAGGTTAAACCCTTCGTTTGCAGTAACCGTTTTCATTTTTACGTTTACTCTGTTTTCTCCAATAAAGATACATGTAATTGGAACTCTAAATCAAACACGGTTTGTGCTAGCTCTTTGAAACATGACACAATAAAAGAGTTCCCAGTTCTCTCTCTATGGTTTGTTTCCTATTGATGCAGCCCAAAGCCGAGACTGGCGAGAATCACTTTCATTGAAAGGGGTTGCCAAGCTTCCAAAAAACCACGATTTTCCTGAAATCTCAGCAAATTTTTTTCACCGAATCTTCATGATACTTTCAGCAATGATAAGTACACCAATCCCACTTGCCTCTCCCAATTTCGTTCTCCTAGGTTAAACCGTTCGTTTGCAGTAAAGTTTTCATTTGTTCGTTTTAGTCTGTTTTCTCCTATATGGATACATATAATAGGAACTCTAAATCAAACACTGTTTGTTCTAGGTTTTTGAAACTTGAAACAATAGAGTAGCTCTAAGTTCTCTCTCTGTGGTTTAATTCCTATTTATGCAGCCCTATGGAGAGACTGGGGATAATCACTTTCATTGAAAGGGGTTCCAAGCTTCCAAAAACCATGAGTTTCCTGATATCTCAGCAGACTTTCTTTCACACAATTTTGATGATACTTTCAGGTAATGATAAGTACACTAATCCCACTTGCCTCACCAAATTTCGTTCTTCTAGGATAAACCGTTCGTTTTAAGTAGTTGTTTTCATTTTTATGTTTCACTCTTTTTTCTTGTATAAGGATACATGTAATTGGAACTCTGAATCAAACACGGTTTGTACTAGCTCTTTGAAACTTGACACAATAAAAGAGTTCTCAGTTCTCTCTCTATGGTTTGTTTCCTATTGATGCAGCCCTAAGCAGTTATTGGGGAAAATCATTTTCATTGAAAGAGGTTGCTAAGCTACCAAAAAGCCACGAGTTTCCTGAAATCTCAGCAAATATTTTTTCAACCAATCTTGATGATACTTTCAGGTAATGATAAGTACACTAGTCCCACTTGCCTCACCAAATTTCATTCTACTAGGTTAAACCGTTCGTTTGCAGTAACCGTGTTTATTTTTACATTCACTCTGTTTTCTCCTATAAGGATACATGTATTGGAACTCTAAATCAAACATGGTTTGTGCTAGGTCTTTGAAACATGACACAATAGAGTAGTTCTAAGTTCTCTCTCTATGGTTTGTTTCCTATTGATGCAGCCCTAAGCAGAGACTGGGGGAAATCACTTTCATTGAAAAGGGTTGCCAAGCTTCCAAAAAACAATGAGTTTCCTGAAATCTCAGCAAAATTTCTTTCACCCAATCTTGATGATACTTTCAGGTAATGATAAGTCCACCAATCCCACTTGCCTCACCAAATTTCGTTTCTTCTCGGTTAAAGCGTTCATTTGAAGTAATCGTTTTTATTTTCACGTTTCACTCTTTTTTCTTTTATAAGGATATATGTAATTGGAACTCTAAATCAAACACGGTTTGTACTAGCTCTTTGAAACTTGACACAATAATAGAGTTCCCAGTTCTCTCTCTATGGATTTTTTCCTATTGATGCAGCCCTAAGCAAAGACTGGGGAAAATCACTTTCATTGAAAGGTGTAGCTAAGTTTCCAAAAAACCACGAGTTTACTGAAATCTCAGCAAACGTTTTTTCTCCCAATCTTGATGATACTTTCAGGTAATGACAAGTACACCAATCCCACTTGCCTCACCAAATTTCGTTCGTCTAGGTTCAACCGTTCATTTGTAGTAATCGTTTTCATTTTCAGGTTTCACTCTGTTTTCTCCTATAAGGATACATGTAATTGGAACTCTAAATCAAACAAGGTTTGTGATAGCTCTTTGAAACTTCAAAACAATAGAGTAGTACTAAGTTCTCTGTCTATGGTTTGTTTCCTATTGATGCAGCCCTAAGCAGAGACTGGGGAAAATCACTTTCATTGAAAGGGGTTGCCCTTTCATCGAAAGGGCTTCCAAAAAACTATGAGTTTCCTGAAATCACAGCAAATTTCTTTCACGCAATCTTGATCATACTTTCAGGTAATGATAAATACACCAATCCCACTTGCCTCACCAAATTTCGTTCTTCTATGTTAAAACGTTCATTTGAAGTAATCGTTTTTATTTTCACGTTTCACTCTTTTCTCTTGTATAAAAATACATGTAATTGGAACTCTAAATAAAACACGGTTTGTACTAGCTCCTTGAAACTTGACACAATAAAAGAGTTCCCAGTTCTCTCTCTATGGTTTGTTTTCTATTGATAAAGCCCTAAGCAGAGACTGGGGAAAATCACTTTCATTGAAAGGGGTTGCCAAGCTTCGAAAAACCACGAGTTTACTGAAATCTCAGCAAAATTTTTTTTCACCCAATCTTGATGATAATTTCAGGTAATGATAAGTACACCAATCCCACTTGCCTCACCAAATTTTGTTCGTCTAGGTTCAACCGTTCGTTTGCAGTAACCGTTTTCATTTTTAGGTTTCACTCTGTTTTCTCCTATAAGGATACATGTAATTGGAACTCTAAATCAAAAAAGGTTTGTGATAGCTCTTTGAAACTTTACACAATAAAAGAATTCCCAGTTCTCTCTCTATGGTTTGTTTCTTATTGATGCAGCCCTAAGCAGAGACTGGTGAAAATCACTTTAATTAAAAGGGGTTGCCAAGCTTACAAAAAAGCACGAGTTTCATGAAATCTCAGCAAACTTTTTTTTAACCCAATCTTGATGATACTTTCAGTAATGATAAGTACACCAATCCCACTTGCCTCACCAAATTTCATTCGTCAAGGTTAAACCCTTCGTTTGCAGTAACCGTTTTCATTTTTACATCTTACTCTATTTTCTCCAATAAAGATACATGTAATTGGAACTCTAAATCAAACACGGTTTGTGCTATCTCTTTGAAACATGACACAATAAAAGAGTTCCCAGTTCTCTCTCTATGGTTTGTTTCCTATTGATGCAGCCCAAAGCCGAGACTGGCGAGAATCACTTTCATTGAAAGGGGTTGGCAAGCTTCCAAAAACCACGATATTCCTGAAATCTCAGCAAATTTTTTTTCACCCAATCTTCATGATACTTTCAGTAATGATAAGTACACCATTCCCACTTGCCTCACCAAATTTCGTTCTTCTAGGTTAAACCGTTCCTTTGCAGTAACCGTTTTAATTTATACGTTTTAGTCTGTTTTCTCCTATATGGATACATATAATAGGAACTCTAAATCAAACACTGTTTGTGCTAGGTTTTTGAAACTTGACACAATAGAGTAGCTCTAAGTTCTCTCTCTATGGTTTAACTCCTATTTATGCAGCCTTATGCAGAGACTGGGGAAAATCACTTACACTGAAAGGGGTTCCAAGCTTCCCAAAAACCATGAGTTTCCTGATATCTCAGCAGACTTTCTTTCACCCAATTTTGATGATACTTTTAGGTAATGATAAGTACACCAATCCCACTTGCCTCACCAAATTTCGTTCTTCTAGGATAAACCGTTCGTTTTAAGTAATTGTTTTCATTTTTATGTTTCACTCTTTTTTCTTGTATAAGGATAAATGTAATTGGAACTCTAAATCAAACACGGTTTGTACTAGCTCTTTGAAACTTGACACAATAAAAGAGTTCCCAGTTCTCTCTCTATGGTTTGTTTCCTATTGATGCAGCCCTAAGCAGTTATTGGGGAAAATAATTTTCATTGAAAGAGGTCGCTAAGCTACCAAAAAGCCACGGGTTTCCTGAAATCTCAGCAAACATTTTTTCAACCAATCTTGATGATACTTTCAGGTAATGATAAGTACACAAGTCCCACTTGCCTCACCAAATTTCATTCTTCTAGGTTAAACCGTTCGTTTGCAGGAACCGTGTTTATTTTTACGTTCACTCTGTTTTCTCCTATAAGGATACATGTATTGGAACTCTAAATCAAACACGGTTTGTGCTAGGTCTTTGAAACATGACACAGTAGAGTAGTTCTAAGTTCTCTCTCTATGGATAGTTTCCTATTGATGCAGCCCTAAGCAGAGACTGGGGGAAATCACTTTCATTGAAAAGGGTTGCCAAGCTTCCAAAAAACAATGAGTTTCCTGAAATCTCAGCAAACATTCTTTCACCCAATCCTGATGATACTTTAAGGTAATGATAAGTACACCAATCCCACTTGCCTCACCAAATTTCGTTCTTCTAGGTTAACCGTTCGTTTGCAGTAACTGTGTTCATTTTTACGTTTCACTCTGTTTTCTCCTATAAGGATACATGTATTTGGAACTCTAAATCAAACACGGTTTGTGCTAGGTCTTTGAAACATGACAAAATAGAGTAGTTCTAATTTCTCTCTCTATGGTTTGTTTCCTATTGATGCAGGCATAAGAAGAGACTGGGGGAAATCACTTTCAATGAAAAGTGTTCACAAGCTTCCAAAAAACCATGAGTTTCCTATAATCTCAGCAAACTTTCTTTCACCCAATCTTGATGATACTTTAAGGTAATGATAAGTACACCAATTCCACTTGCCTCACCAAATTTTGTTCTTCTAGGTTAAACGATTTGTTTGCAGTAACCGTTTTCATTTTTATGTTTCACTCTGCTTTCTCCTATAAGAATACATGTAATTGGAACTCTAAATCAAACACGGTTTGTGGTAGCTCTTTGAAACTTGACACAATAAAAGAATTCCCAGTTTTCTCTCCATGGTTGCTGCCTATTGATGCAGCCCTAAGCAGAGACGGGGGAAAATCAGTTTCATTGAAAGGAATACCCAAGCTCCCAAAAATCCACGAGTTTCCTGAAATCTCAGCAAACGTCTTTTCAACCAATCTTGATGATACTTTCAGGTAATTGTAAGTACACCAATCACACTTGCCTCACCAAATTTCATTCGTCTAGGTTAAACCGTTCATTTGCAATAACCGTTTACATTTTTACTTTTCACTCTGTTTTCTCCTAAAAGGATACATGTAATTGGAACTCTAAATCAACCAAGGTTTGTGCTAGCTCTTTGAAACTTGACACAATAAAAGAGTTCCCAGTTCTCTCTCTAAGGTTTTTTTCCTATTGATGCAGCCCTAAGCAGCGACTGGGGAAAATCACTTTCATTAAATGGAATTTCCAGGCTTCCAAAAAATCAAGAGTTTCCAGAAATCTCAGCAAATATTTTTTCACTCAATCTTGATGATACTTTCAGGTAATAAGTACAACGATCCCACTGGCCTCACCAAATTTCGTTCTTCTAGGTTAAACCGTTCGTTTGCAGTAACCGTTTTCATTTTTACGTTTCACTCTGTTTTCCCCAATAAGGATACATGTAATTGGAACTCTAAATCAAAATGGGTTGGTGATAGCTCTTTAAAACTTGACACAACAAAAGAGCTCTCAGTTCTCTCTCTATGGTTTGTTTCCTATTGATGCAGCCCTAAGCAGAAACTGGGGAAAATCACTTTAATTGAAAGGGGTTGCCAAGCTTCCAAAAAACCACGAGTTTCCTGAAATCTCAGCAAACATTCTTTCACCCAATCTTGATGATACTTTCAGGTAATGATAAGTACACAAATCCCACTTGCCTCACCAAATTTCATTCTTCTAGGTTTAACCGTTCGTTTGCAGTAACCGTTTTCATTTTTACGTTTCACTCTGTTTTCTCCTATAAGGATACATGTAATTGGAACTCTAAATCAAACACGGTTTGTGCTAGCTGTTTGAAACTTGACACAATAAAAGAGTTCCCAGTTCTCTCTCTATGATTTGTTTCCTATTGATGCAGCCTTAAGCAGAGACTCAAGAAAATCACTTTCATTGTAAGGGGTTGCCAAGCTTCTAAAAAACACGAGTTTCCTGAAATCTCAGCAAACGTTTATTCACCCAGTCTTGATGATACTTTCAGGTAATGATAAGTCCAGCAATCCGACTTGCCTCACCAAATTTCGTTCTTCTAGGTTAAACCGTTCGTTTGCAGTAACCGTTTTCATTTTTAGGTTTCACTCTCTTTTCTCCTATAAGGATACATATATTTGGAACTCTAAATCAAACATGGTTAGTGTTAGCTCTATGAAACTTGACCCAATTAAAGAGTACTCAGTTCTATCTCTATTGTTTGTTTCCTATTGATGGAGACCTAAGCAGAGACTGGGGGAAAATCACTTTCATTGAAAGGGGTTGCCAAGCTTACAAAAAACCACGAGTTTCCTGAAATATCAGCAAACTTTTTTTCACCCAATCTTGATGACACTTTCAGGTAATCATCAGTACACCAATCTTACTTGGCTCACCAAATTTTGTTCTTCTACTTTAAACCGTTCGTTTGCAGTAACAGTTAAAATTTTTAGGTTTCAGTCTGTTTTCTCCTATATGGATACATATAAATGGAACTCTAAATCAAACACGGTTTGTGCTAGGTCTTTGAAACTTGACACAATAAATTAGTTCTATGTTCTCTCTCTATGGTTTGTTTCCTATTGATGCAGCCCTAAGAAGAGACTAAGGAAAATCACTTTCATTGAAAGGGGTTGCCAAGCTTCCAAAAAACCACGAGTTTCCTGAAATTTCAGCAAACTTTTTTTCACCCAATCTTGCTGATACTTTCAGGTAATGATAAGTACACCAATCTCATTGGCCTCAACAAATTTCGTTCTCCTAGGTTAAACCATTCGATTGCAGAAACCGTTATCATTTTTAGGTTTCACTCTGTTTTCTTCTATATGGATACATGTAATTGGAACTCTAAATCAAACACGGTTTGTGCTAGCTCTTCGAAACTGGACACAATAAAAGAGTTTCCAGTTCTCTCTCTATGGTTTGTTTTTTATTAAGGTAGCCCTACGCAAAGACTGGGGAAAATAACTTTCATTGAAAGGGGTTGCCAAGCTTCCAAAAAATCACAAGTTTCCTGAAATCTCAGCAAAAATTTTTCACCCAATCTTGTTGACACTTTCAGGTTATGATAAGTACACCAAACCCACTTGCCTAACCAAATTTCGTTCTTCTAGGTTAAACTGTTTGTTTGCAGTAACCGTTTGCATTTTCACTTTTCACTCTGTTTTCTCCTCTAAGGATACAAGTAATTGGAACTCTAAATAAAACATGGTTTGTGCTAGCTCTTTGATACTTGACACAATGAAAGAGTTCTCAGTTCTCTCTGTATGGTTTGGTTCCTATTGATGCAGTGCTAAGCAGAGACTGGGGAAAATCGCTTTCATTGAAAGGGGTTGAGAAGCTTCCAAAAAACCACGAGTTTCCTGAAATGTCAGCGAACTTTCTTTCACCCAATCTTGCTGATACTTTCTGGTAATGATAAGTACACCAATCTGACTTGCCTCACCAAATTTCTTTCTTCTAAGTTAAACCATACGTTTGCAGTAACCTTTTTTATTTTAACATTTCACTCTTTTTTTTCCTATAAAAATACATGTAATTGGAACACTAAATCAAACACGGTTTGTGCTAGGTCTTTGAAACTTGACACAATAGAGTAGTTCTAAGTTCTCTCTCTATGGTTTATTTCCTATTCATGCAGACCTAAGCAGAGACTGGGGAAAATCACTTTCATTGAAAGGGTTGCCAAGATTCCAAAAAATCACGAGTTTCCTGAAATCTCATCAAATACTTTTTCACCCAATCTTGATGATACTTTCATGTAATGATAAGTACACCAATCCCACTTTCCTCACCAAATTTCGTTCGTCAAGGATAAACCGTTCCTTTGCAGTAACCGTTTTCATTTTCACTTTTCACTCTGTTTTCTCCTATAAGGATACATGTAATTGGAACTCTAAATCAAACACGGTTTGTGCTAGCTCTTTGAAACTTGACACAATTAAAGAGTTCCCAGTTCTATCTCTATGGTTCGTTTCCTATTCATGCAGCCCTAAGAAGAGACTGGGAAAAATCACTTTCATTGAAAGGAGTTGCCAATCTTCCAAAATAACACGAGTTTCCTGAAATCTCATCAAACATTTTTTCACACAATCTTGATGATACTTTCAGGTAATGATAAGTACACCAATCCCACTTGCCTCACCAAATTTTGTTGGTCTAGTTTAAACCGTTCGTTTGCAGTAACCGTTTTCATTTTTACTTTTCACTCTGTGTTCTCCTATAAGGATACATGTAATTGGAACTTTAACTCAAACAGGGTTAGTGCTAGCTCTTTGAAACTTGACAAAATAAAAGAGTTCCCAGTTCTTTTTCTATGGTTTGCTTCTTATTGATGCATCCCTAAGCAGAGACTGGGAAAATCACTTTCATTGAAAGGGGTTGCCAAGCTTCCAAAAAACCACGAGTTTCCTGAAATCTCAGCAAACTTTCTTTCACCCAATCTTGATGATACTTTCAGGTAATGATAAGTACACCAATCCCACTTGCCTCACCAAATTTCATTCTTCTAGGTTTAACCGTTCGTTTGCAGTAACCGTTTTCTTTTTTACTTTTCACTCTGTGTTCTCCTATAAGGATACATGTAATTGGAACTCTAAATCAAACATGGTTTGTGCTAGCTCTTTGAAACTTGACACAATTAAAGAGTTCCCAGTTCTATCTCTATTGTTTGTTTCCTGTTGATGCATCCCTAAGCAGAGACTGGGAAAATCACTTTCATTGAAAGGGATAGCCAAGCTTCCAAAAAACCATGAATTTACTGATATCTCACAAAATTTTTTTCACCCAATCTTGATGATAGTTTCAGGTAATGATAAGTACACCAATCCCACTTGCCTCACCAAATTTCGTTGTTCTGAGTTAAACCGTTCGTTTGCAGTAACCGTTTTCATTTTTACTTTTCACTCTGTTTTCTCCTATAAGGATACATGTAATTGGAACTCTAAATCAAACACAGTTTGTGGTAGCTGTTTGAAACTTGACACAATAAAAGGGTTCCCAGTTCTCTCTCTATAGTTTGTTTCCTATTGATGCAGCCCTAAGCAGAAACTGGGGAAAATCACTTTCATTGAAAGGGCTTGCCAAGCTCCCAAGAAACAACGAGTTTTCTGAAATCTCAGCAAACTTTTTTTCACCCAATCTTGATGATACTTTCAGGTAATTATAAGAACACCAATCTCACTTGCCTCACCAAATTTCGTGGGTCTAGGTTACACCGTTCATTTGCAGCAACCGTTTTCATGTTTACTTTTCACTCTGTTTTCTCCTATAAGAATACATGTAATTGGAACTCTAAATCAAACACGGTTTCTGCTAGCTCTTTTAAACTTGACACAATAAAAGAGTTCCCAGTTCTCTTGCTATGGTTTGTTTCCTATTGATGCAGCCCTAAGCAGAGACTGGAAAAATCACTTTACTTGAAAGGGGTTGCCAAGCTTCAAAAAAACCACGAGTTTCCTGAAATCTGAGCAAACATTTTTTCACCCAATCTTGATGATACTTTCAGGTAATGATAAGTACTCCAATCCCACTTTCCTCACCAAATTTCGTTCGTCAAGGTTAAACCGTTCGTTTGTAGTAACCGTTTTCATTTTCACTTTTCACTCTGTTTTCTCCTATAAGGATACATGTAATTGGAACTCTAAATCAAACACGGTTTGTGCTAGCTCTTTGAAACTTGACACAATTAAAGAGTTCCCAGTTCTATCTCTATGGTTCGTTTCCTATTCATGCAGCCCTAAGAAGAGACTGGGAAAAATCACTTTCATTGAAAGGAGTTGCCAATCTTCCAAAATAACACGAGTTTCCTGAAATCTCATCAAACATTTTTTCACACAATCTTGATGATACTTTCAGGTAATGATAAGTACACCAATCCCACTTGCCTCACCAAATTTTGTTGGTCTAGTTTAAACCGTTCATTTGCAGTAACCGTTTTCATTTTTACTTTTCACTCTGTGTTCTCCTATAAGGATACATGTAATTGGAACTTTAACTCAAACAGGGTTAGTGCTAGCTCTTTGAAACTTGACAAAATAAAAGAGTTCCCAGTTCTTTTTCTATGGTTTGCTTCTTATTGATGCATCCCTAAGCAGAGACTGGGAAAATCATTTTCATTGAAAGGGGTTGCCAAGCTTCCAAAAAACCACGAGTTTCCTGAAATCTCAGCAAACTTTCTTTCACCCAATCTTGATGATACTTTCAGGAAATGATAAGTACACCAATCCCACTTGCCTCACCAAATTTCATTCTTCTAGGTTTAACCGTTCGTTTGCAGTAACCGTTTTCTTTTTTACTTTTCACTCTGTGTTCTCCTATAAGGATACATGTAATTGGAACTCTAAATCAAACATGGTTTGTGCTAGCTCTTTGAAACTTGACACAATTAAAGAGTTCCCAGTTCTATCTCTATTGTTCGTTTCCTGTTGATGCATCCCTAAGCAGAGACTGGGAAAATCACTTTCATTGAAAGGGATAGCCAAGCTTCCAAAAAACCATGAATTTACTGATATCTCACAAAATTTTTTTCACCCAATCTTGATGATACTTTCAGGTAATGATAAGTACACCAATCCCACTTGCCTCACCAAATTTCGTTGTTCTGAGTTAAACCGTTCGTTTGCAGTAACCGTTTTCATTTTTACTTTTCACTCTGTTTTCTCCTATAAGGATACATGTAATTGGAACTCTAAATCAAACATAGTTTGTGGTAGCTGTTTGAAACTTGATACAATAAAAGGGTTCCCAGTTCTCTCTCTATAGTTTGTTTCCTATTGATGCAGCCATAAGCAGAGACTGGGGAAAATCACTTTCATTGAAAGGGGTTGCCAAGGTTCCAAAAAATCACGAGTTTCTTGAAACCTCAGCAAACATTTTTTCACCCAATCTTGATGATACTTTAAGGTAATCATCAGTACACCAATCCCAGTTGCCTCACCAAATTTCGTTTGTCTAGTTTAAACCATTCGTTTGCAGTAACCGTTTTCATTTTTACGTTTCACTCCTTTTGTTCCTATACGGATACATGCAATGGGAACTCTAAATCAAACACGGTTTGTGCTAGCTCTTTGAAATTTGACACAATAAAAGAATTCCCAGTTCTCTCTCTATGGTTTGTTTTCTATTAAAGGACCCCTAAGCAGAGACTGGGGAAAATAACTTTCATTGAAAGGGGTTTCCAAGCTTCCAAAATACAAAGAGTTTCCTGAAATCTCAGCAAACTTTTTTTCACTGAATCTTGATGATACTTTAAGGTAATGATAAACACACCAATCCCACTTGCCTCACCAAATTTCATTCTTCTAGGTTAAACCATTCGTTTGCAGTAACTGTTTCCATTTTTACGTTTCACTCTATTTTCTCCTCTATGGATACATGTAATTGGAACTCTAAATCAAACACGGTTTGTGCTAGATCTTTGAATCTTGACACAATAGAGTAGTTCGAAATTCTCTCTCTATGGTTTGTTTCCTGTTGATGCAGACCTAATGAGAGACTGGGAAAAATCACTTTCATTAAAAAGGTTTGCTAAGCTTCCAAAAAACAACGAGTTTCCTGAAATCTCAGCAAACTTTTTTTCACCCAATCGTGATGATACTTTTCATGTAATGATAAGTACACCGTTCCCACTTGCCTCACCTAATTTCGTTCTTCTATGTTAAACCATTCTTTGCAGTAACCGTTTTCATTTTTACGTTTCACTCTGTTTTTTCCGATATGGATGCATGTAACTGGAACTCTAAATCAAACACGGTTTGTGCTAGCAGTTTGAAACTTGACACAAAAAAGAGTTCCCAATTCTCTCTCTATGGTTTGTTTCCTATTGATGCAGCCCTAAAGAGAGACTGGGGAAAATCACTTTCATTGAAAGGGGTTGCCAAGCTTCCAAAAAATTAAGAGTTTCCTGAAATTTCAGCAAACTTTTTTTCACCCAATCTTGATGATACTTTCAGGTAATGATAAATACACCAATCCCACTTGCCACACCAAATTTCGTTCTTCTAGGTTAAACCGTTCGTTTGCAGTAACCTTTATCATTTTTACATTTCACTCTGTTTTCTCCTATATGGATACATGTAATTGGAATTCTAAATGAAACACGGTTTGTGCTAGATCTTTGAAACTTGACACAATAGAGTAGTTCTAAGTTCTCTCTCTATGGTTTGTTTCCTATTGATGCAGCCCTAAGCAGAGACTGGGGAAAATCACTTTCATTGAAAGAGGTTGCCAAGCTTCCAAAAACCACCAGTTGCCTGAAATGTCAGAAAAAGTTTTTTCACCCAACCTTGATGATTCATTTAGATAATGATAAGTACACAAATCTCACTTGCCTCACCATGTTTCTTTCTTCTAGGTTCAACCGTTCATTTGCAGTAACCGTTTTCATTTTTACGTTTCACTCTGATTACTCCTATAAGGATACATGTAATTGGAACTCTAAATCAAACACGGTTTGTGCTAGCTCTTTGAAACAAGACACAATTAAAGAGTTCCACCTTCTCTCTCTATGATTTGTTTCCTCTTAATGTAGCCCTAAGCAGACACTGGGGAAAATCACTTTCATTGAAAGGGGTTGCCAAGCTTCCAAAAAACCAGGAGTTTCTTGAAATCTCAGCAAACATTTTTTCACCCAATCTTGATGATACTTTCAGGTAATGATAAGTACACCAATCGCACCTGCCTCACTAAATTTCGTTCTTCTAGGTTACACCGTTCATTTGCAGTAAAGGTTTTCATTTTTACGGTTCACTCTGTTTTTTCCTTTATGGATACATGTAACTGGAACTCTAAATGAAACACGGTTTGTGCTAGTTCTTTGAAACTTGACACAATAAAAGAGTTCCCAGTTCTCTCTCTATGGATTGTTTCCTATTGGTGCAGCGCTAAGCAGAGACTGGAAAAAATCAACTTAATTGAAAGGGGTACTCAAGCTTCCAAAAAACCAAGAGTTTCCTGTAATCTCAGCAAATCTTTTACACCCAATCTTGATGATACTTTCAGGTAATGATCAGTAGACCAATCCCACTTGCCTCACCAAATTTCGTTCTTTTAGGTTAAAGCATTCATTTGCAGTAACCTTTTTTCAATTTTAGGTTTCACTCTGTTTTCTCCTATATGAATACATGTAATTTGAACTCTAAATCAAACACGGTTTGTGCTAGGTCTTTGAAAGTTGACACAATAGTGTAGTTCTAAGTTCTCTCTATATGATTTGTTTCATATTGATGCAGCCCTAAGCAGAGACTGGGGAAAATCACTTTCATTGAAAGGGGTTGCCAAGCTTCCAAAAAATTACGAGTTTCCTGAAATCTCAGCTAACTTTTTTTCAACCAATCTTGAGGATACTTTGAGGTAATCATAAGTACACCAATCCCACTTGCCTCACCAAATTTCGTTCTTCTAGGTTAAACCGTTCATTTGCAGTAACCGTTTTCATTTTTAAGTTTCACTCTGTTTTCTCCTATATGGATACATGTAATTGGAACTCTAAATCAAACACGGTTTGTGCTAGCTCTTTGAAACTTGACACAATAAAAGAGTTCCCAGTTCTCTCTCTATGGTTTTTTTTCTATTGATGCAGCCCTAAGCAGAGACTGGGGAAAATCACTTTCATTGAAAGGGGTTGCCAAGATTCCAAAAAACCAAGAATTTCCTGAAATCTCAGCAAATTTTTTTCACCCAATCTTGATGATACTTTCAGGTAATGATAAGTACACCAATCCCACTTGCCTCACCAAATTTCGTTCTTCTAGGTTAAACCGTTCATTTGCAGTAACCGTTTTCATTTTTAGGTTTCACTCTATTTTCTTCTATATGGATACATGTAATTGGAACTCTAAATCAAACTCGGTTTGTGCTAGCTCTTTGAAACTTTACACAATAGAGTAGTTCTAATTTTTCTCTCTATGGTTTGTTTTCTATTAATGTAGCCCTAAGAAAAGACTAGGGAAAATAACTTTCATTGAAAGGGGTTGACAAGCTTCCAAAAAGTACGAGTTTCCTGAAAACTCAGCAAACTTTTTTTCACCCAACCTTGATGATACTTTCAGGTAATGATAAGTACACCAATCCCACTTGCCTCACCATATTTTGTTCTTCTAGGTTAAACCGTTCGTTTGCAGTAATTGTTTTCATTTTTACGTTTCACTCTGTTTTCTCCTATTTGGATACATGTAAATGGAACTCTAAATCTAACACAGTTTCTGCTAGCTCTTTCAAACTTGACACAATAAAAGAGTTTCCAGTTCTCTCTCTATGGTTTGTTTCCTATTGATGCAGCCCTAAGGAGAGACTGGGGAAAATCACTTTCATTGAAAGGGGTTGCCAATTTTTCAAAAAACACGAGTTACCTGAAATCTCAGCAACATTTATTTCACCCAATCTTGATGATGCTTTTAGGTAATGATAAGTACACCAATCTCACTTGCCTTACCAAATTTCGTTTTACTAGGTTAAACCGTTCGATTGTAGTAACCGTTTTCATTTTTAAGTTTCACTCTGTTTTCTCCTATATGGATACATGTAATTGGAACTCTAAATGAAACACGGTTTCTGCTATGTCTTTGTAACTTGACACAATAGAGTAGTTCTAAGTTCTCTCTCTATGGTTTGTTTACTATTAATGCAGCGCTAAGCAGAGACTGGGGAAAATCACTTTGATTGAAAGGGGTAGCCAAGCTTCCAAAAAACCAAGAGTTTCCTGAAATCTCAGCAAATTTTTTTCACCCAATCTTGATGATATTTTCAGGTAATGATAGGTACACCAATCCCACTTGTCTCACCAAATTTCGTTCTTCTAGGTTAAACCGTTCGATTGTAGCAACCGTTTTCATTTTTACGTTTCACTCTGTTTTCTCCTATATGGATACATGTAATTGGAACTCTAAATGAAACACGGTTTCTGCTAGGTATTTGTAACATGACACAATAGAGTAGTTCTAAGTTCTCTCTCTATGGTTTGTTTCCTATTGATTCACCCCTAAGGAGATACTGGGAAATCATTTTCGTTGATAGGGGTTGCCAAGCTTCTAAAAAACCACGAGTTTCCTGAAATCTCAGCTAACTTTTTTTCACCCAATCTTTTTTTTTTGTTTTTTTTTATTTTTTGTTCACAACATTACAAAGCTCTTGACATATCATATTTCATACATTAGATTGAAGTGGTTTATGAACTCCCAATTTTACCCCAAATGCAGATTGCAGAATCACGTCGGTTATACATCCACAATTTTACATAATGCCCAATTAGTAATTGTTGTATTCTGCTACTTTTCCTATCCCCTACTATCCCCCCTCCCCTCCCCTCCCTTCTTCTCTCTCTACCCCATCTACTGTAATTCATTACTCTCCTTGTTTATTTTCCCATTTCCCTCACAACCTCTTATATGTAATTTTGGATAGCAATGAGGGTCTCCCTTCATTTCCATGCAATTTCCCTTTTCTCTCCCTTTCCCTCCCATCTCATGACTCTGTTAAATTTATTCTTTTCTTCCTGCTCTTCCTCCTTGCTCTGTTCATAGTTGCTCTCATTATATCAAAGAAGACATTTGGTATTTGTTTTTTAGGGATTCACTAGCTTCACTAAGCATAATCTGCTCTAGTGCCATCCATTTCCCTGCAAATTCTACGATTTTGTCATTTTTTATTGCTGCATAGTACTCCATTGTGTATAAATGCCACATTTTTTTTATCCATTCATCTATTGAAGGGCATCTGGGTTGGTTCCACAGTCTAGCTATTGTGAATTGTGCTGCTATGAACATCGATATGGCAGCATCCCTGTAGCATGCTCTTTTAAGGTCTTCAGGGAATAGTCCGAGAATGGCAATAGCATGGTCAAATGGTGGTTCCATTCCCAGCTTTCCCAGGAATCTCCTAACTGCTTTCCAAATTGGCCGCACCAATTTGCAGTCCCACCAGCAATGTACAAGAGTACCCTTTTCTCCACATCCTCGCCAGCACTTGTTGTTGTTTGACTTCATAGTGGCTGCCAATCTTACTGGAGTGAGATGGTATCTTAGGGTGGTTTTGATTTGCATTTCTCTGACTGCTAGAGATGGTGAGCATTTTTTCATGTACTTGTTCATTGATTGTATGTCCTCCTCTGAGAAGTGTCTGTTCAGATCCTTGGCCCATTTGTTGATTGGGTTATTTGTTATCTTATTGTCTAATTTTTTGATTTCTTTGTATACTCTGGATATTAGGGCTCTATCTGAAGTGTGAGGAGTAAAAATTTGTTCCCAGGATGTAGGCTCCCTATTTACCTCTCTTATTGTTTCTCTTGCTGAGAAAAAAACTTTTTAGTTTAAGTAAGTCCCATTTGTTGATTCTTGTTATTAACTCTTGTGCTATGGGTGTCCTATTAAGGAATTTGGAGCCCGACCCCACAATATGTAGATCGGAGCAAACTTTTTCTTCTATCAGACGCAGAGTCTCTGATTTGATATCAAGCTCCTTGATCCATTTAGAGTTAACTTTTGTGCATGACGAGAGGAAGGGATTCAGTTTCATTTTTTTGCATATGGATTTCCAGTTTTCCCAACACCATTTGTTGAAGATGCTATCCTTCCTCCATTGCATGCTTTTAGCCCCTTTATCAAATATAAGATAGTTGTAACTTTGTGGATTAGTCTCTGTGTCATCTATTCTATACCATTGGTCCACTCACCTGTTTTGGTACCAGTACCATGCTGTTTTTGTCACTATTGCTCTGTAATATAGTTTGAAATCTGGTATTGCTATACCGCCTGATTCACACTTCCTGCTTAAAATTGCTTTTGCTATTCTGGGTCTTTTATTTTTCCATATGAATTTCATGATTGCTTTATCTATTTCTTCAAGAAATGCCATTGGGATTTTGATTGACATTGCATTAAACCTATAAAGAACTTTTGGTAATATTGCCATTTTGATAATGTTAGTTCTGCCTATCCATGAACAGGGTATATTTTTCCATCTTCTAAGATCTTCTTCTACTTCTCTTTTTAGGGTTCTGTAGTTTTCATTGTATAAATCTTTCACCTCTTTTGTTAGGTTGATTCCCAATATTTTATTTTTTTAATGGATATTGTGAATGGAGTTTTTTTTTTCTCATTTCCGTTTCAGAAGTTTTGTCGCTGATATACAGAAATGCCTTTGATTTATGCGTGTTGATTTTATATTCTGCCACTTTGCTGAATTCATTTATTAGTTCTAGTAGTTTCTTTGTAGACCCTTTTGGGTCTTCTAAGTATATAATCATGTCATCTGCAAATAGTGATAATTTAAGTTCTTCTTTTCCTATTTTTATGCCTTTAATTTCTTTCGTCTGTCTAATTGCTCTGGCCAGTGTTTCGAGAACTATATTGAATAGAAGGGGTGATAGAGGGCATCCCTGAATTGTTCCAGATTTTAGAGGGAATGCCTTCAACTTTTGTCCATTCAGAATGATGCTAGCCTGAGGCTTAGCATACATAGCTTTTACCATGTCAAGGTACGTTCCTGTTATCCCTAGTTTTTCAAGTGTTTTGAACATAAAGGGATGCTGTACTTTGTCGAATGCTTTCTCTGCGTCTATTGAGATGATCATATGGTTCTTATCTTTAAGTCTATTGATGTGGTGAATAACATTTATTGATTTCCGTATATTGAACCATCCTTGCATACCAGGGATGAATCCTACTTGATCATGGTGCACAATTTTTTTGATGTGTTTTTGTATTCGATTCGCCAGAATTTTATTGAGTATTTTTGCATCTAGGTTCATTAGAGATATTGGTCTGTAGTTTTCTTTCTTTGAGGTGTCTTTGTCTGGTTTCAGAATCAGGGTGATGTTGGCCTCATAGAATGAATTTGGAAGAGCTCCCTCTTTTTCTATTTCCTGAAATAACTTGAAAAGTATTGGTATTAATTCTTCTTTAAAGGTTTTGTAAAACTCCGCTGTATACCCATCCGGTCCTGGGCTTTTCTTGGTTGGTAGTCTTTTGATGGCTTCTTCAATTTCATCCATTGATATTGGTCTGTTCAAATTGTGTGTATCCTCCTGACTCAGTCTGGGCAAATCATATGACTTAAGAAATTTATCGATGTCTTCACTATCTTCTATTTTATTGGAATATAGGTTTTCAAAATAAGTATTAATTGTCTTCTGTATTTCTGTAGCATCTGTTGTGATATTGCCTTTTTCATCCCGTATGTTAGTAATTTGAGTTCTCTCTCTTCTTCTCTTTGTTAGCATGGCTAAAGGTCTGTCGATCTTATTTATTTTTTCAAAGAACCAACTTTTAGTTTTGTTAATTTTTTCAATAGTTTCTTTTGTTTCAATTTCATTAATTTCCGCTCTGATTTTAATTATTTCTTGCCTTCTGCTACATTTGCTGTTGTTTTGCTCTTCCTTTTCTAGGGCTTTGAGATGAAGTGTGAGCTCATTTATTTGTTGTTTTTTTCTTTTTTGAGGAATGAACACCAGGCGATGAATTTTCCTCTTAAAACTGCTTTCATTGTGTCCCATAGATTCCGATATGTTGTGTCTGTATTTTCATTTATCTCTAAGAATTTTTTTGATTTCCTCTTTTATGTCTTCTGTAACCCATTGATTATTCAGTAACATATTGTTCATTTTCCATGTTATGTAGGATTTTTCCTTCCTTCTTTTATCATTGATTTCCAGTTTTATTCCATTATGATCAGATAAAATGCATGGTATTATCTCCACCCTTTTATATTTACTGAGGGTTGCCCTGTGGCATAATATATGGTCTATTTTTGAGAAGAATCTATGTGCTGCTGAGAAAAAAGTATATCCATTTGATGATGGTTGATATATTCTATATATGTCAGTTAAGTCTAGGTTATTGATTGTGGTATTGAGTTCTATAGTTTCCTTATTCAACTTTTGTTTGGAGGATCTGTCCAATGGTGAGAGAGGTGTGTTGAAGTCACCCATAATTATTGTGTTGTGGTCTATTTGATTCTTGAACTTGAGGAGAATTTGTTTTATGAATGTCGCAGCGCCATTATTTGGTGCATAAATATTGATAATTGTTATGTGTTGTTGGTGAATGGTTCCTTTTAACAGTATATAATGTCCTTCTTTATCCCTTTTGATTAACTTAGTCTTAAAGTCGATTTTATTCGATATGAGGATGGCCACCCCTGCTTGCTTATGAGGACCATGTGCGTGGTATATTTTTCCCATCCTTTCACCTTCAGCCTGTGTATAGCTTTTCCAATCAGATGTGTCTCCTGGAGGCAGCATATTGTTGGATTTGTTTTTTTAATCTATGATATCAGCCTATGTCGTTTTATTGGAGAGTTGAAGCCATTAACATTCAGAGTTACTATTGATATATGGTTTGTACTTCCATCCATGTTTGATTATTTATCCTTTTTTTAAAAAAAAAAATTTAGTTTGTTTCTCCATGATTATTTTTCCCCTCGCCCTCTGTCTTTACCGAGGCACTTCCCTCTGATGGTTTTGGTCATTGTTTTTCATTTCTTTCTCGTGTAGTGTTTTGCTCAAAATGCTTTGCAATGCTGGTTTTCTGGCTGCAAATTCTTTTAACTTTTGTTTATCATGAAAGATTTTCATTTCGTTGTCATACCTGAAGCTTAATTTTGCTGGATACGGAATTCTTGGTTGGCATCCACTGTCTTTCAGTGTTTGAAATACATTGTTCCATGACCTTCTTGCTTTCAGTGACTGTGATCAAAAATCCGTTGTTAACCTTATTGGTTTACCCCTGAATATAATCTGTCTCCTTTCTCTTGTAGCTTTTAATATTTTCTCTTTGTTCTGTATATTGGATATCTTCATAACAATGTGTCTTGGTGTTGGTCTACTGTGATTTTGTGTGTTCGGTGTTCTGTATGCATCTTCAATTTGTATATCTGTTTCCTTTTTTATTTTTGGAAAGTTTTCTGTAATTATTTCATTCAGCAGGTTACTCATTCCCTTGGTTTGAATCTCTGTACCTTCTTCTATCCCGATGACTCGTAAGTTTGGCTTTTTTATGTTATCCCATAACTCTTGGATGTTTTTCTCATGATTTTTTACCAGCCTTTCTGAGTTGGCTAGACTCTTCTCAAGATGAAATAATTTGTCTTCATTATCTGACGTTCTGGCTTCTACTTGCTCCACTCTGTTAGTGATACTCTCAATTGAGTTTTTAATTTGGTTTATAGTTTCCTTCATTTCTAAGATTATGGTTTGATTCCTTTTTATAATCTCTATCTCCTGATAAAGGTGCTTAACTTCTTCTTTTATCTGTTTGTGTAATACATTCTCAATGTGTTCTTTCGCTTCTTGAATTTGCTGTCTCGTATCCTCTTTAAGGTTCCATTCCATCTGTCTAAGGTGTTCCTTGAGTTCTTTATATGACCATTTTTCTGATGACTCTAGGTACTCCAGAATATTTAGGCTGTCCTGCATTGTTTGTACTCCTTTTCTTCCTTGCTTTTTGAAGCTGCTCATGTTACTTCTTGTTCTGTTTGACTGCTAAGTTACTGTTTACTAATATAAATTTATTTGATGCTGTAGCCGTAGGTATCAATGAAGTTACCTCCTCCGCCGCAGTCTGATTTTTTTTTCACCCAATCTTGATGATACTTTCAGGTAATGATAAGTACACCAATCACACTTGCCTCATCAAATTTCGTTCTTCTATGTTATAACGTTCGTTTGCAGTAACCGTTTTCATTTTTACGTTTCACAATGTTTTCTCCTATAAAGATACATATAATTTGAACTCTAAATAAAAAATGGTTTGTTCTAGGTCTTTGTAACTTGACACAATAGAGTAGTTCTAAGTTCTCTCTCTATGGTTTGTTTCCTATTGATTCAGCCCTAAGGAGAGACTGGGGAAAATCACTTTAATTAAAAGGGGTTGCCAAGCTTCCAAAAAACCATGAGTTTCCTAAAATCTCAGCAAACTTTTTTTCAACCAATCTTGATGATACTTTCAGGTAATGATAAGTACACCAATCCCACTTGCCTTCCCAAATTTCGTTCTTCTAGGTTAAACCATTCGTTTGCAGTAACCGTTTTCATTTTTACGTTTCACTCTGTTTTCTCCTATATGGATACATGTAATTGGAACTCTAAACCAAACACGGTTTGTGGTAGCTCTTTGAAACTTGACACAATAAAAGAGTTCCCAGTTCTCTCTCTATGGTTTGTGTCCTATTGATACAGCCCTAAAAAGAGACTTGGGAAATCACTTTCATTGAAAGGGGTAGGCAAGCTTCCTAAAAAACAAAAGATTCCTGAAATCTCAGCAAATTTTTTTCACCCAAACTTGATGATACTTTCAGGTAATGATAAGTACACCAATCCCACTTGCCTCACCAAATTTCATTCTTCTAGGTTAAACCATTCATTTGCATTAACCGTTTTCATTTTTACGTTTCACTCTGTTTTCTCCTATATGGATACATGTAATTGGAACTCTATATCAAACATGGTTTGTGCTAGGTCCTTGAAACATGACACAATAAAAAAGTTCCCAGTTCTCTCTCTATGGTTTGTTTTCTTTTGATGCAGCCCTAAGAAGAGACTGGGGAAAATCACTTTGATTGAAAGGGGTAGCCAAGCTTCCATAAAACCACGAGTTTCCTGAAATCTCAGCAAATTTTTTTCACCCAACCTTGGTGATATTTTCAGGTAATGATAAGTACACCAATCTCACTTGCCTTACCAAAGTTCGTTCTTCTAGGTTTAACCATTCGTTTGCAGTAACCATTTTCATTTTTATGTTTCACTCTGTTTTCTCCTTTATGGATACATGTAATTGGAACTCTAAATCAAACACGGTTTGTGCTAGTTCTTTAAAACTTGACACAATAGAGTAGTTCTAAGTTCTCTCTCTATGGTTTGTTTCCTATTAATGTAACCCTAAGCAGAGACTAGGGAGAATAACTTTAATTGAAAGTGGTTGCCAAGTTTCCAAAAAGTACGAGTTTCCTGAAATCTCAGCAAACTTTTTTTTGCCCAATCTTGATGATACTTTCAGATAATGATAAGTACACCAATCACACGTGCCTCACCAATTTTCATTCTTCTAGTTTAAACGGTTCTATTGTAGCAACCGTTTTCATTTTTAGGTTTCACTCTGTTTTCTCCTATATAGATACCTGTAATTGAAACTCTAAATCAAACACGGTTTGTGCTAGGTCTTTGAATCTTGACACAATAGAGTAGTTCTAAGTTCTCTCTCTATGGTTTTTTTCCTATTGATGCAGCCCTAAGGAGAGACTGGAGAAAATCACTTTGTTTGAAAGTGTTGCCAAGCTTCCAAATAACCACGTGTTTCCTGAAATCTCAGCAAACTTTTTTCACCCAATCTTGATGATACTTTCCGGTAATATAAGTACACCAATGCCACTTGCCTAACCAAATTTCGTTTTTCTAGGTTAAACCATTCGTTTTCAATAACCGTTTACATTTTTACATTTCACTGTGATGTCTCCTATATGGATACATGTAAATAGAACTCTAAATCAAACACGGTTTCTGCTAGCTCTTTGAAACTTGACACAATAAAATAGTTTCCACTTCTCTCTCTATGGTTTGTTTCCTATTGATGCAGCCCTAAGAAGAGACATGGGAAAATCACTTTCATTGAAAGAGGTAGCCAAGCTTTCTAAAAAGCAAAAGATTCCTGAAATCTCAGAAAATTTTTTTCACCCAATCTTGATGATACTTTTAGGTAATGATAAGTACACCAATTCCACTTGCCTTACCAAATTTCCTTTTTCTAGGTTAAACCCTTCGATTACAGTAACCGTTTTCATTTTTACGTTTCACTCTGTTTTCTCCTATATGGATACATGTAATTGGAACTCTAAATGAAATACGGTTTCTGCTAGCTCTTTGAAACATGACACAATAAAAGAGTTCCAAGTTCTCTCTCTATGCTTTGTTTCCAATTGATGCAGCCCTAAGCAGAGACTGGGAAAAATCACGTTCATTGAAAGGGTAGCCAAGCTTCCAAAAAACCAAGAGTTTAATGAAATCTCAGCAAATTTTTTTCACCCAATCTTAATGATACTTTTATGTAATGATAAGTACACCAATCCCAATTGCCTCACCAAATTTCGTTCTCTTAGGTTAAACCGTTTGCTTGCAGTAACCATTTTTATTGTTAGGTTTCACTCTGTTTTCTCCTATAAGGATACATGTAATTTGAACTCTAAATATAAAACGGTTTGTCCTAGGTCTTTGTAACTTGACACAATAGAGTAGTTCTAAGTTCTCTCTCTATGGTTTGTTTCCTATTGATTCAACCCTAAGGAGAGAATGGGGAAAATCACTATCATTGAAAGGGGTTGCCAATCTTCTAAAAAACCATGAGTTTCCTGAAATCTAAGCAAACTTTTTTCATCCAATCTTGATGATACTTTCACGTAATGATAAGTACACCAATCCCACTTGCCTCACCAAATTTCGTTCTTCTATGTTACACCGTTCGTTTTCAGTAACCGTTTTCATTTTAACGTTTCACTCTGTTTTCTCCTATATAAAAACATATAATTGGAAGTCTAAATCAAACACAGTTTGTGCTAGCTCTTAGAAACTTGACACAATAGAGTAGTTCTAAGTTCTCTCTCTATGGTGTGTTTCCTCTTAATGTAGCCCTAAGCAGAGACTGGGGAAAATAGCTTTCATTGAAAGGGGTTGCCAAGCTTCCAAAAAACCACGAATTTCCTGAAATCTCAGTAACCTTTATTTCACCCAATCTTGATGATACTTTAGGGTAATGATAAGTACACCAATCCCACTTGCCTCACCAAATTTCGTTCTTCTAGGTTAAACTGTTCGATTGCAACAACCGTTTTCATTTTTACATTTCAATCTGTTTTCTCCTATATGGATACATGTAATTGGAACTCTAAATGAAACACGGTTTGTGCTAGCTCTTTGAAACTTGACACAATAAAAGAGTTCCAAGTTCTCTCTCTATGGTTTGTTTCCTATTGATTCAGCCCTAAGTAGAGACTGGGGTAAATCACTTTCATTGAAAAAGGTTGCCAAGCTTCTAAAAAACCACGAGTTTTCTGAAATCTCAGCAAGCTTTTTTTCACCCAATCTTGATGATACTTTCAGGTTATGATATGTACACCAATCCCACTTGCCTCACCAAATTTCGTTCTTCTATGTTACACCGTTCATTTGCAGTAACCGTTTTCAATTTTACGTTTCACTCTGTTTTTTCCTATATGGATACATGTAATTGGAACTCTAAATCAAACACGGTTTGTGCTAGGTCTTTAAAACTTGACACAATAAAAGAATTCCCAGTTCTCTCTCAATGGTTTGTTTCCTATTGATGCAACCCTAAGCAGAGTCTGGGGATAATAACTTTCATTGAAAGGCATTGCCAAGCTTCCAAAAAGTAGGAGTTTTCTGAAATCTCAGCAAACTTTTTTTTCACCCAAACTTGATCATACTTTCAGGTAATGATAAGTACACCAATCCCACTTGCCTCATCAAATTTCGTTCTTCTAGGTTTAACCTTTCTTTTGGAGTAACCGTTTTCATTTTTACGTTTCACTCTCTTTTCTCCTATATGGATACATGTAATTGGAACTCTAAATAAAACACCGTTTTTTGCTAGGTCTTTCCAACATGACACAATAGAGTAGTTCTAAGTTCTCTCTCTATGGTTTGTTTCCTATTGATGCAGCCCTTAGCAGAGACTGGGGAAAATAACTTTCATTGAAAGGAGTTGCCAAGCTTCCAAAAAACCACGAATTTCCTGAAATCTCAGCAAACTTTTTTTCACCCAATATTGATGATACTTTCAGGTAATGATAAGTACACCAATCCCACTTGCCTCACCAAATTTCGTTCTTCTAGTTTAAACCGTTCGTTTGCAGTAACTGTTTTCATTTTTACGTTTCACTCTGTTTTCTCCTATATGGATACATGTAAATGGACTCTAAATTAAACAGGGTTTGTGCTAGCTCTTTGTAACTTCACACAACAAAAGAGTTCCCAGTTCTCTCTCTATGGTTTGTTTCCTATTGATGCCGCCCCAAGGAGAGACTGGGGAAAATCACTTTCATTGAAAGGGGTTGCCAAGCTTCCAAAAAACCACGAGTTTTCTGAAATCTCAGCAAACTTTATTTTATCCAATCTTGATGATGCTTTCAGGTAATGATAAGTACACCAATCCCACTTTCCTTACCAAATTTAGTTCTTCTAGGTTAAACCGTTTGTTTGCAGTAACCGTTTTCATTTTTAGGTTTCACTCTGTTTTCTCCTATATGGATACATGTAATTGGGTCTCTAAATCAAACGGGGTTTGTGCTAGCTCTTTGAAACTTGACACAATAAAAGAATTCCCAGTTCTCTCTCAATGGTTTGCTTCCTATTGATGCAGCCTTAAGCAGAGACTGAGGATAATAACTTTATTTGAAAGGCGTTGCCAAGCTTCCCAAAAGTACGAGTTTCCTGAAATCTCAGCAAACTTTTTTGAACCCAATCTTGATGATACTTTCAGGTTATGATAAGTACACCAATCCCACTTGCCTTTCAAAATTTCATTATTCTAGGTTAAATCATTCGTTTGCAGTAACCGTTTTCATTTTTAGGTTTCACTCTGTTTTCTCCTATATGGATACATGTAATTGGAACTCTAAATCAAACACGGTTTGTGCTAGCTCTTTGAAACTTGACACAATAAAAGAGTTCCAAGTTCTCTCTCTGTAGTTTGTTTTCTATTAATTTAGCCCTAAGCAAAGACTGGGAAAAATCACTTTTATTGAAAGGGGTTGCCAAGATTCCAAAATACCACAAGTTTCCTGAAATCTCAGCAAACGTTTTTTCACCCAATCTTGATGATACTATCAGGTAATGATAAATATACCAATCCCACTTGCCTCACCAAATTTCGTTCTTCTAGGTTAAACCGGTCGTTTGCAGTAACCGTTTTCATTTTTAGGTTTCACTCTTTTCTCAAATATGGATACATGTAATTGGAACTCTAAATCAAACACGGTTTGCGCTAGGTCTTTGAAACTTGACACAATAGAGTAGTTCGAAGTTCTCTCTATATGGTTTGTTTCCTATTGATGCAGCCCTAAGGAGAGACTGGGGAAAATTACTTTGAATGAAAGGGGTTGCCAAGCTTCCAAAAAACCACGAGTTTCCGGAAATCTCACCAAAATTTTTTTCACCCAATCTTGATGATACTTTCACGTAATGATAATTACACCAATCCCACTTGCCTCACCTATTTTCGTTCTTTTTGTTTAAACCGTTCGATTGAAGCAACCGTTTTCATTTTTTGGTTTCACTTTGTTTTCTCCTATATAGATACATGTAATTGGAACTCTAAATTAAACACGGTTTGTGCTAGCTTTTTGAAACTTGACACAAAAAAAGAGTTCCCAGTCCTCTCTCTATGGTTTGTTTCGTATTGATGCAGCCCTAAGGAGCGACCAAGGAAAATCACTTTCATTGAAAAGGGTTGCCAAGCTTCCAAAAAACCATGAGTATCCTGAAATCTCAGCAAACTTTATTTTACCCAATCTTGATGATACTTTCAGGTAATGATAAGGACACCAATCCCACTTGCCTTACCAAATTTCGTTCTTCAAAGTTAAACCGTTCGTTTGAAGTAACCGTTTTCATTTTTATGTTTCACTCTGTTTTCTCCTATATGAATACATGTAATTGAAACTCTAAATCAAACACGGTTTGTGCTAGGTCTTTGAAACTTGACACAATAGAGTAGTTCTATGTTCTCTCTCTATCGTTTGTTTTTTATTGATGCAGCCCTAAGCAGAGACTGGGGAAAATCACTTTCATTGAAAGGGTTTGCCAAGCTTCCAAAAAACCACGAGTTTCCTAAAATCTCAGGAAACTTTTTTTCACAGAATCTTGATGATACTTTCAGGTAATCATAAGTACACCAATCCCACTTGCCTCACCAAATTTCGTTCTTCTAGCTTAAACCATTCGTTTGCAGTAACCGTTTTCACTTTTACGTTTCAATCTGTTTTCTCCTATATGGATACATTTAATTGGAACTCTAAATCAAACACGGTTTTGTGCTAGCTCTTTGAAACTTGACACAATAAAAGAGTTCGCAGTTCTATCTCTATGTTTTGTTTTCTATTAATGTAGCCCTAAGCAGAGACTGGGGAAAATAACTTTCATTTAAATGGTTGCCAAGCTTCAAAAAATCCACGAGTTTCCTGAAATCTCAGCAAACGTTTTTTCACCCAATCTTGATGATACATTCAGGTAATGATAAGAACACCAATCCCACTTGCCTCAGCAAATTTTGTTATTCTAGGTTAAACCGTTTGATTGTAGCAACCCTTTTCATTTTTAGGTTTCACTCTGTTTTTCTCCTATATGGATACCTGTAATTGGAACTCTAAATCAAACACGGTTTGTGCTAGGTCTTTGAAACTTGACACAACAGAGTAGTTCTAAGTTCTCTCTCTATGGTTTGTTTTTTATTGATGCAGCCCGAAGCATAGACTAAGGAAAATCACTTTCATTGAAAGGGTTTGCCAAGCTTCAAAAAAACCACGAGTTTCCTGATATCTCAGCAAACTTTCTTTCACCCAATTTTGATTATACTTTCATGTAATGATAAGTACACCAATCCCAATTGTTTTACCAAATTTCGTTCTTCTAGGTTAAACCGTTCATTTGCAGTAACCGTTTTCATTTTTACGTTTCACTCTGTTTTCTCCTACATGGATACATGTAATTGGAACTCTAAATCAAACATGGTTTGTGCTAGGTCTTTGAAACTTGACACAATAGAGTAGTTCTAAGTTCTCTTTGTTTCCTATTGATGCAGCCCTAAGCAGAGACTGGGGAAAATATCTTTCATTGAAAGCGGTTGCCAAGCTTCCAAAAAACCAAGAGTTTCCTGAAATCTCAGCAAACTGTTTTTCACCCAATCTTGATGATACTTTCAGGTAATGATAAGTACACCAATCGCACCTGCCTCACCAAATTTCGTTCTTCTAGGTTAAACCGTTCGTTTGCAGTAACCGTTTTCATTTTTACATTTCACTCTGTTTCCTCCTATATGAATACGTGTATTTGAAACTCTAAATCAAACACGGTTTGTGCTAGCTCTTTGAAACTTGACACAATAAAAGAGTTCCCAGTTCACTCTATATGGTTTGTTTTTTATTGATGCAGCCCTAAGCAGAGACTGGGGAAAATCACTTTGATTGAAAGCGGATGCAAAGCTTCCAGAAAAACCGCAAGTTTCCTGAAATCTCAGCAAACTTTTTTCACCCAATCTTGATGACACTTAGAGGTAATGATAAGTACACCAATCCCACTTGCCTCACCAAATTTCGTTCTTCTAGGTAAAACCGTTGATTGTAGCAACCGTTTTCATTTTTAGGTTTCACTCTGTTTTCTTCATTATGGATACATGTAATTGGAACTCTAAATCAAACACGGTTTGTGCTATGTCTTTGAAACTTGACTCAATAGACTAGTTCTAAGTTCTCTCTCTATGGTTTGTTTCCAATTGATGCAGTCCTAAAAAGAGACTGGAAAAAATCACTTTATTTGAAAGGGGTTGCCAAGCTTTCAAAAAACCACGAGTTTCCTGAAATTTCAGCAAACATTTTTTCAACCAATATTGATCATACTTTCAGGTAATGATAAGTACACCAATCCCACTTGTCTCACCAAATTTCGTTTTTCTGGGTTAAACCGTTCATTTGCAGTAACCCTTTTAGTTTTTACGTTTCAGTCTGTTTTCTCCTATAAAGATTTATGTAATTGGAACACTATATCAAACACGGTTTCTGCTAGCTCTTTGAAACTTGACACAATAAAAGATTTCCCAGGTCTCTCTCAATGGTTTGTTTCCTATTGATGCAGCCCAAAGCAGAGACTGTGAAAAATCACTTTAATTGAAAGGGGTTGACAAGCTTCCAAAAAACCAGGAGTTTCCTGAAATCTCAGGAAATTTTTTTTCACCAAATTTTGATGATACTTTCAGGTAACGATAAGCACACCAATCCCACTTGCCTCACCAAATTTCATTCTTCTAGATTAAACTGTTCGTTTGCCGTAAGCGTTTTCATTTGTACGTTTCACTCTGTTTTCTCCTATAAGGCTTCATGTAATTAGAACTCTAAATAAAACACAGTTTGTGCTAGCTCTTTGAAACTTTACACAATAAAAGAGTTCCCAGTTCTTTCTCCATGGTTTGTTTCCTATTGATGTACGCCTAAGCAGAGACTGGGGAAAATCACTTTCATTGAAAGGGTTGCCAAGCTTCCAAAAAACCACAAGTTTCCTGAAATCACAGCAAACTTTTTTTACCCAATCTTGATGATACTTGCAGGTAATCATAAGTACACCAATCCCACTTGCCTCACCAAATTTCGTTCTTCTAGGTTAAACCGTTCGTTTTCAGTAACCGTTTTCATTTTTACGTTTCACTCTGTTTTCTACTATAAGGATACATGTAATTGGAACACTATATCAAACACGATTTCTGCTAGCTCTTTGAAACTTGACACAATAAAAGAGTTCCCAGTTCTCTTTCAATTGTTTGTTTCCTATTGATGCAGCCCTAAGCCTAGATTGGGAAAAATCACTTTCATTGAAAGGGGTTGCCAAGCTTCCAAAAAACCACGAGTTTCCTGAAATCTCAGCAAACTTTTTTTACTCAATTTTGATGATACTTTCAGGTAATGATAAGTACACCAATCCCACTTTTCTCACCAAATTTCGTTCTTCTAGGTTAAACCATTCGTTTGCAGTAACCGTTTTCATTTTTACATTTCACTCTGTTTTCTCCTATATAAATACATTTAACTGGAACTCTAAATCAAACACGGTTTCTGCTAGCTCTTTGAAACTTGACACAATAGAGGAGTTCTAATTCTCTCTCTATGGTTTCTTTCCTATTGATGCAGCCCTAAGCAGAGACTGGGGAAAATCACTTTTATTGAAAGGGGCTGCCAAGCTTCCAAAAAACCACGAGTTTCCTCAAATCTCAGCAAACTTTTTTTCACCCACCTCTTGATGATACTTTCAGGTAATGATAAGTACATCAGTCCCACTTGCCTCACCGAATTTCGTTCTTCTGGGTTAAACTGTTCGTTTGCAGTAACCGTTTTCATTTTTATATTTCACTCTGTTTTCTCCTATACGGATACATTTAATTGGAACTCTATATCAAACACAGTTTCTGCTAGCTCTTTGAAAATTGACACAATAAAAGAGTTCCCAGTTCTCTCTCAATGGTTTGTTTCCTATTGATGCAGCCCTAAGCAGAGACTGGGGAAAATCACTTTCATTGAAAGGGTTTGCCAAGCTTCCAAAAAACCACGAGTTTCCTGAAATCTCAGCACACTTTTTTTTATCCAAACTTGATTATACTTTCAGGTAACGATAAGCACACCAATCCCACTTGCCTCACCAAATTTCGTTCTTCTAGGTTCAACCATTCGTTTGCAGTAACCGTTTTCATTTGTACCTTTCACTCTGTTTTCTCCTATAAGGCTTCATGTAATTGGAACTCTAAATCAGACACGGTTTGTGCTAGCTCTTTGAAAGTTGACACAATAGAGTAGTTCTAAGTTCTCTCTCTATAGATTGTTTCCTATTGATGCAGCCCTAAGCAGTGCCTGGAGAAAATCAATATCATTTAAAAAGGTTTCCAAGCATCCAAAAAACAACGAGTTTCCTGAAATCTCAGCAAACTTTCTTCACCCAATCTTGATGATACTTTCAGGTAATGATAAGTACACCAATCGCACTTGCCTCACCAAATTTCGTTCGTCTAGGTTCAACCATTCGTTTGCAGTAACCGTTTTCATTTTTACGTTTCACTCTGTTTTCTCCTATATGGATACATGTAATTGGAACTCTAAATCAAACACGGTTTGTGCTAGCTCTTTGAATCTCGACACAATAAAAGATTTCCCAGTTTTTTTTATAGTTTGTTTCCTATTGATGCAGCCCTAAGCAGAAACTGGGGAAAAATCACTTTCATTGAAAGGGGTTGCCAAGCTTCCAAAAAACCAAGAGTTTCCAGAAATCTCAGCAAACTTTTTTTCACCCAATCTTGATGATACTTTCATGGAATGATAAGTACACCAATCCCACTTGTCTCACCAAATTTTGTTCTTCTAGGTTAAACCATTCGTTTGCAGTAACCGTTTTAATTTTTAGGTTTTACTCTATTTTCACCTATATGGACACATGTATTGGAACTCTAAATCAAACACGGTTTGTGCTAGGTCTTTGAATCTTGACACAATAGAGTAGTTCTAAGTTCTCTCTCTATGGTTTCTTTCCTATTGATGCAGCCGTAAGCAGAGACTGGGAAAAATCACTTTCAATGAAAGGGGTTGCCAAGCTTCCAAAAAACCACGAGTTTCCTGAAATCACAGCAAAATTTTTTCACCTAATCTTGATGATACTTTCAGGTAATCATCAGTACAATAATCCCACTTGCCTCACCAAATTTCTTTCTTCTATGTTAAAACGTTGGTTTGCAGTAACAGTTTTCATTTTTACGTTTCACCCTGTTTTCTCCTATATGGATACATGTAATTGGAACTCTAAATCAAACACGGATTGTGCTAGCTCTTTGAATCATGACACAATCAAAGAGTTCCAGTTCTCTCTCTATGTTTTGTTTCCTACTGAATGCAGCCCTAAGCAGAGACTGGGGAAAATCACTTTCATTGAAAGGGGTTGACAAGCTTCCAAAAAACCACGAGTTTCCTGAAATCTCAACAAATTTTTTTTTACCCAATCTTGATGATATTTTCAGGTAATGATAAATACACCAATCCCACTTGCCTCACCAAATTTCGTTATTCTAGGTTAAACCGTTCGTTTGCAGTAACCGTTTTCATTTTCACGTTTCACTCTGTTTTCTCCTATATGGATACATGTAATTGGAACTCTAAATCAAAGGCCGATTGTTCTAGGTGTTTGAAACTTGACACAATAGAGTAGTTCTAAGTTCTCTCTCTATGGTTTGTTTCCTATTGATGCAGCCCTAATCAGTGACTGGGGAAAATCACTTTCACTGAAAGGGGTTGCCAAGCTTCAAAAAAACCACGAGTTTCCTGAAATCTCAGCAAATTTTTTTTCACCCAATCTTGATGATACTTTCAGGTAATGATAAGTACACCAGTCCCACTTGCCTCACCAAATTTTGTTCTTCGAGGTTAAACCATTCGTTTGCAGTAACCGTTTTCATTTTTACGTTTCACTCTGTTTTCTCTTATATGGATACATGTAATTGGAACTCTAAACCAAACACGGTTTGTGCTAGCTCCTTGAAACTTGACACAATAAAAGAGTTCCCATTTCTCTCTCTATGGATTGTTTCCTATTAAAGTAGCCCTAAGAAGAGACTGGGGAAAATCACTTTCATTGAAAGGGGTTGCCAAGCTTCCAAAAAACCACGAGTTTCCTGAAATCCCAGCAAACTTTTTTTCACCTAATCTTGATGATACTTTCAGGTAATCATCAGTACAATAATCCCACTTGCCTCACCAAATTTCGTTCTTCTAGGTTAAAACGTTGGTTTGCAGTAACAGTTTTCAATTTTACGTTTCACCCTGTTTTCTCCTATATGGATATATATAATTGGAACTCTAAATCAAACACGGATTGTGCTAGCTCTTTGAATCTTGACACAATCAAAGAGTTCCAGTTCTCTCTCTATGTTTTGTTTCCTATTGATGCAGCCCTAAGCACAGACTGGGGAAAATCACTTTCATTGAAAGGGGTTGCCAAGCTTCCAAAAAACAACGAGTTTCCTGAAATCTCAACAAATTTTTTTTACCCCATCTTGATGATATTTTCCGGTTATGATAAATACACCAATCCCACTTGCCTCACCAAATTTCGTTATTCTAGGTTAAACCATTCGTTTCCAGTAACCGTTTTCATTTTCACATTTCACTCTGTTTTCTCCTATATGGATACATGTAATTAAAACTCTAAATCAATGGTGGATTGTGCTAGGTGTTTGAAACTTGACACAATAGAGTAGTTCTAAGTTCTCTCTCTATGGATTGTTTCCTATTGAAGCAGCCCTAAGCAGATACTGGGGAAAATCACTTTCATTGAAAAGGGTTGCCAAGCTTCCAAAAAACCACGAGTTTCCAGAAATCTCAGCAAACTTTTTTTCACCCAATCTTGATGATACTTTCAGGTAATGATAAGTACACCAATCCCACTTGCCTCACCAAATTTTGTTCTTCGATGATAAACCGTTAGTTTGCAGTAACCGTTTTCATTTTTACATTTCACTCTGTTTTCTCTTATATGGATACATGTAATTGGAACTCTAAATCAAAGACGGTTTGTGCTAGCTTTTTGAAACTTGACACAATAAAAGAGTTCCCAGTTCTCTTTCAATTGTTTGTTTCCTATTGATGCAGCCCCAAGCCGAGATTGGGGAAAATCACTTTCATTGAAAGGGGTTGCCAAGCTTCCATAAATCAAGAGTTTCCTGAAATCTCAGCAAACTTTCTTTCACCCAAACTTGATAATACTTTCAGGTAATGATAAGTACACCAATCCCACTTGACTCACCAAATTTCGTTCTTCTAGGTTAAACCGTTCTTTTGCAGTGACCGTTTTCATTTTTACATTTCACTCTGTTTTCTCCTATATGGATACATGTAATTGGAACTCCAAATCAAACACGGTTTGTGCTAGGTCTTTGAAACTTGACACAATAGAGTAGTTCTAAGTTCTCTCTCTATGGTTTGTTTCCTATTGATGCAGCCCTAAGCATAGACTGGGGAAAATAACTTTCATTGAAAAAGGTTACCAAGCTTCCAAAAAAACACGAGTTTCCTGAAATCTCAGCAAACTTTTTTTCACCCAATCTTGATGATACTTTCAGGTAATGATAAGTACACCAATCCCACTTGACTCACCAAATTTCGTTCTTCTAGGTTATACCGTTTGTTTGCAGTAACCGTTTTCATTTTCACGTTTCACTCTGTTTTCTCCTGTATGAATACATGTATTTGGAACTCTAAATCAAACAAGATTTGTGCTAGGTCTTTGGATCATGACAAAATAGAGTAGTTCTAAGTTCTCTCTCTATGGCTTTTTCCTATTGATGCAGCCCTTAGCAGAGACTGCGGAAATCACTTTCATGGAATAGGGTTGGCAAGCTTCCAAAAAACCACGAGTTTCCTGAAATCTCAGCAAACTTTTTTCACCTAATCCTGATGATACTTTCAGGTAATCATCAGTACAATAATCCAACTTCCCTCACCAAATTTCGTTCTTCTAGGTTAAACCGCTGGTTTGCAGTACAGTTTTCATTTTTACGTTTTACCCTCTTTTCTCCTATATGGATACATGTAATTGGAACTCTAAATCAAACACGGATTGTGCCAGCTCTTTGAATCTTAACACAATCAAAGAGTTCCAGTTCTCTCTCTATGTTTTGTTTCCTACTGATGCAGCCCTAAGCGGAGACTGGGGAAAATCACTTTCATTGAAAGGGGTTGACAAGCTTCCAAAAACCACGAGTTTCCTGAAATCTCAGAAAATTTTTTTTCACCCAATCTTGAATATACTTTCAGGTAATGATAAGTACACCAGTCCAACTTGCCTCACCGAATTTCGTTCTTCTAGGTTAAAACGTTCGTTTGCATTGATCGTTTTCATTTTTATGTTTCACTATGTTTTCTCCTAAAAGGATACATGTAATTGGAACTCTAAATCTAACACGGTTTGTTCTAGGTCTTTGAAACTTGACACATTAGAGTAGTTCTAAGTTCTCTCTCTATAGGTTGTTTCCTATTGATTAGGCCCTAAGGAGAGACTGGGGTAAATCACTTTCATTGAAAGGGGTTGCCAAGCTTTCAAAAAACCACGTGTTACCTGAAATCTCAGCAAACTTTTTTTCATCCAATCTTGATAATACTTTCAGGTAATGATAAGTACACCAATAATACTTGCCTCACCAAATTTTGTTCTTCGAGGTTAAACCGTTCGTTTGCTGTAACCGTTTTCATTTTTAGGTTTCACTCTGTTTTCTCTTATATGGATACATGTAGTTGGAACTCTAAATCAAACACGGTTTGTGCTAGATCTTTGAAACATGACACAATAAATGAGTTCCCAGTTCTCTCTCTATGATTTGTTTCCTATTGATGCAGCCCTAAGCAGAGACTGGGGAAAGTCAATTTCATTGAAGGGGGTTGCCAAGCTTCAAAAAAGTACGAGTTTCCTGAAATCTCAGCAAAATTTTTTTTACCCAATCTTGATGATACTTTCAGGTAATGATAAGTACACATATCCCACTTGCCTCACCAATTTTCGTTCTTCTAGTTTAAACCGTTCGATTGTAGCAACCGTTTTCATTTTTAGGTTTCACTCTGTTTTCTCTTATATGGATACATGTAATTGGAACTCTAAATCAACCACGGTTTGTGCTAGGTCTTTGAAACTTGATACAATAGAGTATTTCTAACTTCTCTCTCTATGGTTTGTTTCCTGTTGATGCAGCCCTAAGGAGAGAGGGAGGAAAATCACTTTCATTGAAAGGGGTTGCCAAGCTTCCAAAATACCACGAGTTTCCTGAAATCTCAGCAAAAGTTTTTTCACCCAATCTTGATGATACTTTCAGGTAATGATAATTACACCAATCCCACTTGCCTTACCAAATTTCGTTCTTCTAGGTTAAACCGTTCGTTTGAAGTAACCGTTTTCATTTTTACGTTTCACTCTGTTTTCTCCTATATGGATACATGTAATTGAAACTCTAAATCAAAAACGGTTTGTGCTAGGTCTTTGAAACATGACACAATAAAAGAGTTCCCAGTTCTATTTTTATGATTTGTTTCCTATTGATGCAGCCCTAAGCAGAGACTGGGAAAAGTCAATTTCATTTAAAGGGTTGCCAAGGTTCCAAAAATCCACGAGTTTCCTGAAATCTCAGCAAAATTTTTTTTTACCCAATCTTGATGATACTTTCAGGTAGTGATAAGTACACATATCCCACATGCCTCACCAATTTTCGTTCTTCTAGTTTCAACTGTTCCATTGTAGCAACCGTTTTCATTTTTAGGTTTCACTCTGTTTTCTCTTATGTGGATACATGTAATTGGAACTCTAAATCAAACACGGTTTGTGCTAGGTCTTTAAAAGATGACACAATAGAGTAGTTCTGAATTCTCTCACCATGGATTGTTTTCTATTGATGCAGCCCTAAGCAGAGACTGGGGAAAATCACTTTCATTGAAATGGGTTTCCAAGATTCCAAAAAACCACGAGTTTTCTGAAATCTCAGCAAATTTTTTTAACCCAATCTTGATGATACTTTCAGGTAATGATAAGTACACCAATCCCATTTTCCTCAACAAATTTCGTTCTTCTATGTTAAAGCGTTCGTTTGTAGTAACCGTTTTTATTTTTAGGTTTCACTGTTTTCTCCTATATGGATACATGTAATTGGAACTCTAAATCAAACACGGTTTTTGCTAGCTCTTTGAAACTTGACAAAATAGTGTAGTTCTAAGTTCTCTCTTTATCGTTTGTTTCCTATTGATGCAGCCCTAAGGAGAGACCGAGGAAAATCACTTTCATTGAAAGGGGTTATGAAGCTTCCAAAAAACCACGAGTTTCCTGAAATCTCAGCAAACTTTTTTTCACCCAAACTTGATGATACTTTCAGGTAATGATAAGTACACCAATCCCACTTGCTTCACCAAATTTCGTTCTTAGAGGTTTAACCGTTTGTTTGCAGTAACTGTTTTCATTTTTAAGTTTCACTCTGTTTTCTCCTATATGGATTCATGTAATTGGAACTCTAAATCAAACACAGTTTGTGCTAGGTCTGTGAAACTTGACACAATAGAGTAGTTCTAAGTTCTCTCTCTATGTTTTTTTTCCTATTGATGTAGCCCTAAGGAGAGACAAAGGAAAATCACTTTCATTAAAAGGGGTTGCCAAGCTTCCAAAATACCAAGAGTTTCCTGAAATCTCAGCAAACTTTTTTTCACCTAATCTTGATGATAGTTTCAGGTAATGATAAGTACACCAATCCCACTTGCCTTACCAAATTTTGTTCTTCTAGGTTAAACCGTTCCTTGAAGTAACCGTTTTCATTTTTACGTTTCACTCTGTTTTCTCCTATATGGATAAATGTAATTGGAACTCTAAATCAAAGAAGGTTTGTGCTAGGTCTTTGAAACTTGACAGAATAGAGTAGTTCTCAGTTCTCTTTCTATCATTTGTTTCCTATTGATGCAGTCCTTAGCAGAGACTGGGGAAAATCACTTTCATTGAAAGGGGTTGCCAAGCTTCTAAAAAAAACCACGAGTTTCCTGAAATCTCAGAAAACTTTTTTTCACCCAATCTTGATGATACTTTCAGGTAATGATAAGTACACTAATCCCACTTGCCTTACCAAATTTCGTTCTTCTAAGTTAAACCGTTCGTTTGCAGTAACCGTTTTCATTTTTACGTTTCACTCTGTTTTCTCCTATATGGATACATGTAATTGGAACTCCAAATCAAACACGGTTTGTGCTAGGTCTTTGAAACTTGACACAATAGAGTAGTTCTAAGTTCTCTCTCTATGGTTTGTTTCCTATTGATGCAGCCCTAAGCAAAGACTGGGGAAAATAACTTTCATTGAAAAAGGTTACCAAGCTTCCAAAAAACCACGAGTTTCCTGAAATCTCAGCAAACTTTTTTTCACCCAATCTTGATGATACTTTCAGGTAATGATAAGTACACCAATCGCACTTGCCTCACCAAATTTCGTTCTTCTAGGTTAAACCGGTCGTTTGCAGTAACCGTTTACATTTTTACGTTTCACTCTGTTTTCTCCTATATGAATACATGTAATTTGAACTCTAAATCAAACACGGTTTGTGCTAGCTCTTTCAAACTTGACACAATAAAAGAGTTCTTAGTTCTCTCTATATGGTTTGTTTTCTATTAATGCAGCCCTAAGCAGAGACTGGGAAAAATCACTTTGATTGAAAGGGTTTGCCAAGCTTCCAAAAAAACCACGAGTTTCCTGAAATCTGAGCAAAATTTTTTTCACCCAATCTTGATGATACTTTCAGGTAATGATAACTACACCAATCGCACTTGCCTCACCAAATTTTGTTCTTCTAGGTGAATCCATTCATTTGCAGTAACCGTTTTCAATTTTAGGTTTCACTCTGTTTTCTCTTATATGGATACATGTAATTGGAACTCTAAATCAAACACGGTTTGTGCTAGGTCTTTGAAACTTGACACAATAGAGTAGTTCTAAGTTCTCTCTCTATGGTTTTTTTCCTATTCATGCAGTGCTAAGGAGAGACTGGGGAAAATCACTTTCATTGAAAGGGGTTGCCAAGCTTCCAAAAAACCACGAGTTTCCTGAAATCTCAGCAAACTTTTTTTCACTCAATCTTGATGATACTTTCAGGTAATGATAAGTACACCAATCCCACTTGCCTCACCAAATTTCGTTCTTCGAGGTTAAACCGTTTGTTTGCAGTAACTGTTTTCATTTTTAAGTTTCACTCTGTTTTCTCCTATATGGATACATGTAATTGGAACTCTAAATCAAACACGGTTTGTGCTAGGTCTGTGAAACTTGACACAATAGAGTAGTTCTAAGTTCTCTCTCTATGGTTTTTTTCCTATTGATGCAGCCCTAAGGAGAGACGGAGGAAAATCACTTTCATTAAAAGGGGTTGCCAAGCTTCCAAAATACCAAGAGTTTCCTGAAATCTCAGCAAACTTTTTTTCACCTAATCTTGATGATACTTTCAGGTAATGATAAGTACACCAATCCCACCTGCCTTACCAAATTTCGTTCTACTAGGTTAAACTGTTCGTTTGCAGTAACCGTTTTCATTTTTAAGTTTCACTCTGTTTTCTCCTATATGGATACATGTAATTGGAACTCTAAATCAAACACGGTTTGTGCTAGGTCTTTGAATCTTGACACTATAGAGTAGTTCTAAGTTCTCTCTCTATGGTTTGTTTTCTATTGATGCAGCCCTAAGCAGAGACTGGGCAAAAACACTTTAATGAAAGGGGTTGCCAAGCTTCCAAAAAACCACGACTTTCCTGAAATCTCAGAAAACTTTTTTTCCACCCAATCTTGATGACACTTTCATATAATGATAAGTACACCAATCACACTTGCCTCACCAAATTTCGTTCTTCTAGGTTAAAACGTTCGTTTGCAGTAACCGTGTTCATTTTTATATTTCACTCTGTTTTCTTTTATAAAGATACATGTAATTGGAACTCTATATCAAACACCGTTTATACTAGCTCTTTGAAACTTGACACAATAAAAGAGTATCCTGTTCTCTCTGAATGGTTTGTTTTCTATTGATGCAGCCCTAATCAGAGACTGGGGAAAATCACTTTCATTGAAACGGGTTGCCAAGCTTCCAAAAAACCACGAGTTTTCTGAAATCTCAGCCAACTGTTTTTCACCCAATCATGATGATACTTTCAGGTAATGATAAGTACACCAATCGCACTTGCCTCACCAAATTTCGTTCTTCTAGGTTAAACCGGTCGTTTGCAGTAACCGTTTTCATTTTTAGGTTTCACTCTTTTCTCAAATATGGATACATGTAATTGGAACTCTAAATCAAACACGGTTTGCGCTAGGTCTTTGAAACTTGACACAATAGAGTAGTTCGAAGTTCTCTCTATATGGTTTGTTTCCTATTGATGCAGCCCTAAGAAGAGACTGGGGAAAATTACTTTGAATGAAAGGGGTTGCCAAGCTTCCAAAAAACCACGAGTTTCCGGAAATCTCACCAAAATTTTTTTCACCCGATCATGATGATACTTTCAGGTAATAATAAGTACGCCAATCCCACTTGCCTCACCAAATTTCGTTCGTCTAGGTTAAACCGTTCTTTTGTAGTAACCGTTTTCATTTTTAGGTTTCACTCTGTTTTCTCCAATATGGATACATGTAATTGGAACTCTAAATCAAACACGGTTTGTGCTAGTTTTCTGAAACTTGACACAATAAAAGAGTTCCCAGTTCTCTCTCTATGGTTTGTTTCCTATTGATACAGACCTAAGCAGAGACTAGGGAAAATCACTTTCATTGAAAGGGGTTGCCAATCTTCCAAAAACCCACGAGTTTCCTGAAATCTCAGCAAACTTTTTTTCACCCAATCTTGATGATACCTTTAGGTTATCATCAGTACCCCATTCCCACTTGGCTCACGAAATTTTATTCGTCTATGTTAAACCGTTTGTTTGCAGTAACCGTTTTCATTTTTACTTTGCACTATGTTTTCTCCTATAAGGATACATATAATTGGAACTCTAAATCAAACACGGTTTGTTCTAAGTCTTTGAAAGTTGACACAATAGAGTAGTTCTATGTTCTCTCTTATGGTTTGTTTCCTATTGATGCCGCAAAAAAAAAGACACTGGGGAAAATCACTTTCATTGAAAAGGGTTGCCAAGCTTCCAAAAAACCACGAGTTTCCTGAAATCTCAGCAAAATTTTTTTCACCCAATCTTGATGATACTTTCAGATAATGATAAGTACACCGATCCCACTTGCCTCACCAAATTTTGTTCTTCTAGGTTAAACTGTTCGTTTGCAGTAACCATTTTCATTTTTAGTTTTCACCCTGTTTTCTCCTATATGGATACATGTAATTGGAACTCTAAATCAAACACGATTTGTTCTAGGTCTTTGAAACTTGATACAATAGAGTAGTTCTAAGTTCTCTCTCTATGGTTGGTTTCCTATTGATGCAGCCCTAAGGAGAGACTGGAGAAAATCACTTTCATTGAAAGGAGTTGCAAAGCTTCCAAAAAACCATGAGTTTCCTGAAATCTCAGCAAACTTTTTTCACCCAATCTTGATGATACTTTCAGGTCATGATAAGTACTCCAATCCGACTTGCCTCAACAAATTTCGTTCTTCTAGGTGAAATCATTCGTTTGCAGTAACCGTTTTCATTTTAACATTTCACTCTGTTTTCTCCTATAAGGATACATGTAATTGAATCTCTAAATCAAACAAGGTTTATGCTAGCTCTTTGAAACTTGACACAATAAAAGAGTTCCCAGTTCTCTCTCTATGGTTTGTTTCCTATTGATGCAGCCCTAAGAAGAGACTGGGGAAAATCACTTTTATTGAAAGTGGTTGCCAAAGTTTCAAAAAACCACGAGTTTACTGAAATCTCAGCAAACTTTATTTCACTCGATCTTGATGCTATTTTCCGGTAATGATAAGTACACAAATCCCACTTGCCTCACCAAGTTTCGTTCTTCTAGGTTAAACCGTTCTTTTGCAGTAACCGTTTTCATTTTAACGTTTCACTCTCTTTTCTCCTATATGGATACATGTAATTGGAACTCTAAATCAAACACGGTTTGTGCTAGCTCTTTGAAACTTGACACAATAGAATAGTTCTAACTTCTTCCTTTTTGGTTTGTTTCTTATTCATGTAGCCCTAAGCAGAGACTGGGAAAAATGAATTACATTGAAAGGGGTTGCCAAGCTCCAAAAAACTACGAGTTTCCTGAAATCTTAGCAAACATTTTTTCACCCAATCATGAGGATACTTTCAGGTAATGATAAGTACATCAATCCCAGTTGCCTCACCAAATTTCGTTCTTCTAGGTTAATCCGTTCGTTTCTAGTAACTGTTTTAATTTTTACATTTCACTCTGTTTTCTCCAATATGGATACATGTAATAGGAACTCTAAATCAAACACGGTTTGTGCTAGCTCTTGGAAACTTGACTCAATAAAAGAGTTCCCAGTTCTCTCTCTATGATTTGTTTCCTATTCATGTAGCCCTAAGAAGAGACCGGGGAAAATCAATTTCATTGAAAGGGGTTTCCTAGATTCCGAAAAACTACGAGTTTCCTGAAATCTCAGAAAACACCTTTTCACTCAGACTTGATGATACTTTCAGATAATGATCAGTACACCAATCCCACTTGGATGACCAAATTTCTTTCTTCTAGATTAAACCGTTCGTTTGCAGTAACCGTTTTTATGTTTCTATCTGTTTTCTCTTATATGGATACATGTAGTTGGACTCTAAATCAAACATGGTTTTTGCTAGGTCTTTGAAACTTGACACAATAGAATAGTTCTAAGTTCTCCCTTTATGTTTTGTTTCTTATTGATGTAGCCCTAAGCAGAGAGTGGAGAAAATCACTTTCATTAAAGCGGTTGACAAGCTTTAAAAAATTAAAAGTTTCCTGAAATCTCAGCAAACATTTTTTCACCCAAACTTGATGATACTTTCAGGTAATGATCAGTACACCAATCCCACTTGGCTCACCAAATTTCGTTCTTCTAGGGTAAACCGTGCATTTGCAGTAACTGTTCACATTTTTAGGTTTCACTCTTTTTTCTCCTACATGAATACATGTAGTTGCAACTCTATATCAAACAAGGTTTGTGCTAGCTCTTTGAAGCTTGACACAATAAAAGAGTTTTAGTTTTCTCTCTATGGTTTGTTTCGTATTTATGTAGCCCTAAGCAGAGACTGGGGAAAATCACTTTCATTAAAAGAGGTAGCCAGGCTTTTAAAAAACTAAGAGTTTCCTAAAATCTCAGCAAACATTATTTCAACAAAACTTGATGATACTTTCAGGTAATGATCAGTACACCAATCACACTTGGCTCACCAAATTTCGTTCTTTTAGGTTAAACCGCTCGTTTGCAGTAACCGTTTTTATTTTTACGTTTCACTCTGTTTTCTCCTATATGGATACATGTAGTTGGAACTCTATATCAAACACGGTTTGTGCCAGGTCTTTGAAACTTGACACAATAGAGTAGTTCTACGTTCTCTCTCTATGTTTTGTTTTCTATTGATGTAGCCCTAAGCAGAGACTGGGGAAAATCACTTTCATTTAAAAAGGTTGCCGAGCTTCCAAAAAACTACGAGTTTCCTGAAATATTAGCAAATTTTTTTTAACCAATCTTGATGATACTTTCAGGTAATGATAAGTACACCAGTCCCACTTGCCTCACCAAATTTCGTTCTTCTAGTTTAAACCTTCGTTTTCAGTATCTGTTTTCACTTTTACGTTTCTTTCGCACTGGTTTCTCGTATATGATTACATGTAGTTGGAACTCTAAATCAAACAAGGTTTGTTCTAGGTCTTTGGCACTTGGCAAAATAGAGTAGTTCTAAGTTCTCTCTCTATGGTTTCTTTCATATTGATGTAACGCTAAGCAGAGACTGGGGAAAATCACTTTAATTGAAAGGGGTTTTTAAGCTTCCATAAAGCTATGAGTTTCCTGAAATCTCAGCAAACATTTTTTCACCGAATCTTGATGACACTTTCAGGTAATGATAAGTACACCAATCCCACTTACCTCACCAAATTTCGTTCGTCTAGGTTAAATCGTTCATTTGCAGTAATTGTTTTCATTTTTAGGTTTCACTCTGTTTTCTCCTATATGGATACTTGTATTTGGAACTCTAAATAAAACACGGTTTGTGCTATCTCTTTGAAACTTGGAAAAAATAAAAGAGTTCCCAGTTCTCTCTCTATGGTTTGTTTCTTATTGATGTAGCCCTAACAAGAGACTAGGGAAAATCACTTTTATTGAAAGGGGTTGCCAAGCTTCCAAAAAACTATGCGTTTTTTGAAATCTCAGCAAACACTTTTTCTCCCAACCTTGATGATACTTTCAGGTAATGATCCATACACCACTCCCACTTGGCTCACCAAATTTCGTTCTTCTAGGTTAATCCGTTCGTTTGCAGTAACCGTTTTCATTTTTAGGTTTTACTCTGTTTTCTCCTATATGGATACATGTAGTTGGAACTCTAAATCAAACAGGGGTTTTGCTAGCTCTTTGAATCTTGACACAGTAAAGTAGTTCCCAGTTCTCTCTCTATGGTTTGTTTCCTATTGATGTAGCCCTCAGCAGAAACTTGGGGAAATCACTTTCATTAAAAGGGGTTTTCAATCTTTTAAAAAATTACGAGGTTCCATAAATCTCATCAAACATTTTTTCACCCAATCTAGATGATACTTTCAGGTAATGATAAGTAAACCAGTCCCGCTTACCTCACCAAATTTTGTTCTTCTTGGTTAAACCGTTCGTTTTCAGTATCCGTTTTCACTTTTACGTTTCTTTCACACTGTTTTCTCATATATGCATACATGTAGTTGGAAATCTAAATCAAACAAGGTTTGTGCTAGGTCTTTGAAACTTGGCACAATAGAGTAGTTCTAAGTTCTCTCACTATGATTTCTTAACTATTGATGTAGCCCTAAGCAGAGACTGGCGAAAATAACTTTCATTGAAAGGGGATGCCAAACTTTTAAAAAACTACGAGTTTCTTGAAATCTCAGAAAACTTTTTTACACCCAATCTTTATGATACTTTCAGGTAATGATCAGTACACCAGTTTCACTTGGCTCACCAAATTTTGTTCTTCTAGGTTAAACCGTTCGTTTGCAGTAACCGTTTTCATTTTTAGTTTTCACCCTGTTTTCTCCTATATGGATACATGTAATTGGAACTCTACATCAAACACGGTTTGTGCTAGGTCTTTAAAATTTACACAATAAATGAGTTCCCAGTTCTCTCTCTATGGTTTGTTTCCTCATCATGTAGTCCTAAGCAGAGACTGGGGAAAATCACTTTCATTGAAAGGGGTTACCAAGCTCTTAAAAAATTAAGAGTTTCCTGGAATCTCAGCAAACATTTTTTCATCCAAACTTGATGATACTTTCAGGTAATGATCAGTACACCAATCCCACTTGGCTCACCAAATTTAGTTCATCTAGGTTAAACCGTTCTTTTGCAGTAACCGTTTTCATTTTTAGGTTTCACCCTGTTTTCTCCTATATGAATACATGTAGTTGGAACTCTAAATCAAACACGGTTTGTGCTAGGTGTTTGAAACTTGACACAATAGAGTAGTTCTAAGTAGTCTCTCTATGGTTTGTTTCCTATTGATGAAGCCCAAAACAGAGACTGGGGAAAATCACTTTCATTGAAAGGGGTTTCCAATCTTCCAAAAAACTATGAGTTTCCTGAAATGTCAGCAATCATTTTTTCACCCAATCTTGATGATATTTTCATGTAATGATAAGTACACCAATCCTACTTGCCTCACTAAATTTCGTTCTTCTAGGTTAAACCATTCGTTTTCAGTATCCGTTTTTATTTTTACGTTTCTTTCACTCTGTTTTCTGCTATATGGATACATGTATTTGGAACTCTAAATCAAACACGGTTTGTGCTAGGTCTTTGAAACTTGACACAATAGAGTAGGTCTAAGTTCTCTCTCTATGGTTTGTTTTCTATTGATTATCCCTAAGCAGAGACTCAGGAAAATCACTTTCATTTAAAGGGGTTTCCAAGCTTCCAAAAAACTACGAGTTTCCTGAAATCTCAGCAAACACTTTTTCACCCAATCTTGATGATACTTTCAGTTAATGATAAGTACACTAATCCTACTTGCCTCACCAAATTTCTTTCTTCTTGGGTAAACCGATTGTTTTCTGTCTCGACCCCTCACCAACAAGGGAAACACGACACAGGATTTTTCTTTCAGCAGTTTACTCAGTACCTTTGAATCATGATGAGAAAACAAGATCAAGAAAGGAAAGAGCGCGAGTGGCCGGTCTGCCCTAGCTTAAGTACCCAGCCTCGCCAATGAACTAGCACCACGTGGAGAAGTCTAATAGGTACAGCTCAGTGGAAGCAGTCCAGAGTTCAGCCCCACAGCCTTACAAGGAGTTGTTTATTTTTAAAACTCTATCCGCTATGTCATCAGAAGCAGGAGGCCAGCGCCATTTTCAGGGTGCGGTCACCGGCTCCCAACAGTTCCCCCTTTCTCTTTTACAAGCAACAGGTAAAAGTAGAGGTCCTATCTCCATTGTGCAAAAGTGTCTGTAAATAATGGCACACTCCTGAGGGGGCCCTTCCCCAGGCGAGTCACCATTTCGACCGATTTATTTTTCATGGAGGTGGGACATCGACATCAAACCCACATGCAATAGGACATGCTTTTCTTGGGACTCAAACCTAGAGCTCCCAAGTGCAGTGCGTTGCCTCGCACCCTGTGCTGTGTCGATCACTTGAACATGGTGAGCCATGCTTGAGGGAACTCTCCTGCCTCCAAAGCAGCAAAGGCTTGTATGAGCATAAGAATCTGCACCCACTGCCATTTGCGCACACGAACCAGACACCACAGGCACAATCCAATGGCAAGTACTAGGACCAGAGCCAGTGCACCCATGCCTGCCCATTAGCACTTGATTCAAAATGTCCACTTGGTCTTGTAGTAGATCTACCCACTGGTTTAGAAGCACAATGCCACGATGTAGATGTTAATTCATCATAGTCTGAGTTTCCATGGCTGTTGCAGCAGAACCCGTAAGCTTGTTCACAGCATCTGCAGTAATCACAGCAGCGGCGAGAGCCGCGGTGGCAGTGGCCGCCGCAACAGCAGAAGCTGCAACGGCTGCCACAATGGCTGCAGTTATACCAAGGTCTTTTTTGTTTCTTTGCAATAATACAGGCAAATTATCATCATCAATAACATTCTTGTAGGTGGTTGTTAAAGAAAAGGTAAAGGTTTTGTTAGAATTAATAAACTGAAGGGGTCAATGAGCCCTGACATCCAGTTCAAGCTGGTGAACTGGGTTTTATGGCTTTACAATGGGGCAACAATGCCGGTTGTTAAGGAATAGAAATATTGGCTCTCAATACCTTAGCAGGAAAAACACCATTGATTACAGTAGCATTACCATTATAGTCCCGGGAACCATCACTATCAAACCAGCCCAAAGACTGATTGGTTAACATAATACAAGGTACGGAATCAGAGTAATTAACATGTACAGAGAAACACAATGTATCAAATAATGAAACAGTAGAAAAGTTATCAATAGCTGCTACAGTATCCACAGGCAAGGTTGGTCAATCCATGGTGGCAGAGCCATTAGTAGTGAAGAAAAATGGAAGTACACCAGCCGGAGAAGTAACGGGCAATGGATATGGCCACGTCTTTACCACTGCCCAGAGAAGTCGTTCTGCAGTCCAGACGACCTCATGTCTGATCACCATCAGGAGAAGCATCAAGCACCTCATCTTGTTCATCTTCATTCTTCCTTCCTGACAGAGCTTGAGGAACTTTCCGCACGAGGCGCTCTGGCACCCACAACGGTTCCATTCGGTCTTGTGGGAAAACACAGACAGAACCTCGTGCCCATGCCAGCACGAGATCAGGCCCATACCATTTTCCAGAAAGTACATCTTTCCACTTAACGTGCCCAAAGTTTGGGGCAGAGGGCGAACAGTGCCTAGTCGCAGCAGAGCGCCCTTGGATGTCCAGATTCAAAAAATTAATAGTGAATAGAGCCAGGGAGAGGCACTCTTTCGGGGTGTGGCCTAAGCCAATTCCCCCTTATTGTTTTATTAACATCTCTTTTAGAGTCTTATGAGTGCGCTCTACAATACCCTGACCTTGTGGATTGTAGGGTAAACCATGGACAAGCTGGATACCCATCTGGTTGCAAAAGGAAGAAAATTGTCGTCCAGTATACCCTGGACTATTGTCCGTCTTAATAGTCTGTGGTAATCCCCAGGCTGCCCAGGCTTCCAAGCAATGCGTGATAACATTTCCAGCCTTTTCACCAGACAAAGCAGAAGCATGGATAATGCCAGAACAAGTATCTACAGACACATGGACATATTTAAGTTTGCCAAAGTCGGGAACATGAGTGACATCCATTTGCCATATAGTTAAAGGCCGCAAACCACGAGGATTTACGCCCACAGAAGAGGGATGATGTAAAATGATACAATTAGGACAATCCAATACAATCTGCCAAGCATCAGCACGGGAGATAGTAAAGCGCTTCTGAAGTGCTCGTGCATTAATATGAAATTTACTATAAAAGTTTCTAGCTTGATCTAAGGAGGAAACAGGGAACATCCAAGAAGGACGAGTAGCAAGATCAGCTTGGGCATTGCCAGCAGAAAGAGTACCCGGTAAACCTGTGTGGGCTCGAATATGCAAGGGGTAAAAACAGGCGGAGCGATTCCAAATTAATGTTTGAAGATGGAGAAAAAGGGAAGACATTACTCCTGATGTATGTATGGGACCCACTGCTTCCAACACCTTTAAGGCTTGAACTACATAAACAGAATCTGAGATTAAATTAAAAGGAAACGGACATTGTTCAAATACTTTTATGACAATTTGCAGCTCCACCCATTGTGGATTGCCAGGAGCAAACTGATGTTGGATAGGAGGTTGAACATTTACCACATAGGCTCCAATACCAGTTTTAGATCCATCTGTAAAGATATTTGCAGCTCCTGGGATAGGCGTAGAAGTGATTTTAGGGAAAATGATAGGATGTTCCTTAACAAATGTAATAAGAGGATGTGAAGGATAGTGATTATCTATCTCTCCTGGAAAAGAGCATCGTAATATAGCCCAATTATCCAGGTTAGCACACAAAACTTGAATTTGTTGACACGTATAAGGGACAATCACAGACGTTGGAGGAAAACCAAAAAATTGTATACTTTGTTGTATTCCTAACATAGCTAAAGAAGCAACTGCATCAGGATAATACACAAGAAATTTTCCAGGGGATATTCGTGGATGTATCCACAACAAAGGACCATCTTGCCACAAAACTCCAGTAGGTTGCCGTACAGTGGCAAGCACACATAATTGAAGAGGCTTATCCTCTTGAAGCCTGCAAAGGCTAGCATGTTGTATAGCCTCTTCCACTTTAAGCAACACTGACCTGGCTTCCTCAGTAAGATGTCGAGGGGAAGTAAGATCTGAATCACCTTTAAGAATTTCATACAAGGGTTTTAATTCAACATTGGGAATATGCAAGTAACCCCTAATCCAATTTATGTCACCCAGTAATTTCTGAAAATCATTTAACGTATATAAATTATCAGTCCTAAGAGTTACCTTTTGGGGTGTAATAGTTTCACAAGAAATATTAGCACCAAGATAATCAATAGAGTCTCCTGTCTGTACTTTATCAGGTGAAATAAGCAAGCGCTTTGATTGTAGTAAATGTACTAAATCAGTGTAAGCTGCCTCCAACATAGGGAGTGATAGCTGCCTTACATTCTTTAGTACATTGCTCAAAAACAAGTTGCTTAATCAGAGGCATGGCTCTATTGGGATCACCAAAGATTTTTCCCACAGCATCCACCATCCTAGCAACAAAGTCTGAGAAAGGTTCTGTAGGGCCCTGTATAATTTTAGTCAAATTGCCAGACACTTCTCCTCTATTTGGGAGTGACTTCCATGCACGGATACAAATGTTATTAATCTGTTCATATACTTCAGGAGGATATCCCATCTGTTGATTAGCAAACCTACCCTGCCCCAAAAGCATATCTTTATCCCAGGCAGGGCGTCCTGCCGCATGATTCTGGGCAGCCTGCTCTACCGTGCCCTCTAGCATAAATGCTCTCCAGTCCAAGTATTTGCCTGGGGAAACACAAGCGTGCACCAGACTAGCCCAATCTGAGGGGGTCATGCAAAATCTGGTAAGCCCCTCTACCTGAGTAAGAGTGAAGGCAGCATCTATACCATAAGTGCGAACGGATTCTGCCAAGGTTTTAATTATTTTAAAATCTAAAGGCTCATGATATCTTCCCCTATTAGCGTCCTGAAAAACTGGGTATGCTAGTCCCATGTCTGTATTAACTGTTCTCCAAACTTGTGTATGAAAATTTCTCCCGGAGCTTTGGACTCCCCTCACATATGAGGGCAGTGCAACAGGCACTGCGTCTTCTTCTAAATTCTCAACGTCCTCCTCAGAATTAGATTTATCAAAATTAGATTTATCCCCCTTCTCACGGTAGACTTTCATGCTTTGTGTCTCCCTTTTTTTCCTTTTCATTTTTATCTTACGTAATTGCTGCAACAATATATCAAGGTCCTCAGAACTCTCTGAGCCGCTTGTGTCCTCAGGTGTTTTTAGTTTGGTCAAGTCTGGATAGAGCCTTCTACTATTTTTATTTTCAGGCTTTTTTGCCTTTTCACTACTCTTACTCTTAATACTCTCTACCACTTCGCTATATGACCCCTCAGATTTTTCCTCATGTAGTTGTTCAAGAATGGCCTGACCCTCACCCACAGCTTCCTGGCATTTACCGTCTGCTATACATTCTCTAAACGATTTCCAAAGTGGTATAATGCCATCCTCTAAAGTACCTTGCTCATTAGCGAAATCCAGATCTCTCCCTAATTTGTCCCAGCTGAAAATCGTAAGACTCCCTGAAAAAACAAATAAAGGAGCCGCTATATCAGCTTCTCTTAAAAACATCTGCAAAGTACTCTGCTCCAAGCCAAGTCCTTTTGAACGTAGCAGCCCATCCAGGGCCAAAAAAATTGGGCTTGAAGAAGTAACACCCATAATGTTTTCAAAGCTATAAAGAAAGTGAAAGTACAAAAGCCCCACTCTCTCTTTATCTACAGAGGAGCATCCTATTCTATTATTTTTCTCCGCTCTCTCTTTATCTACAGAGGAGCGTCCCATTCTATTATTTTTCCGAGCTCTCTCTTTATTTACAGAAGAGCGTCCCATTCTATTATTTTTCCCCACTCTCTCTTTATTTACAGAGGAGCGTCCCGCTATTTGCTTGCGGATTCCCACTTTACCTGGGAACTTACCAGTGCTCCACCCTGACTGCTGAAAGTTCTGGATCCTGGGTTCGAGGAATATTCTTCCCCGTTCTGGCCACCAATTGTCCCGACCCCTCGCCGGCAAGGGAAACACGACACAGGATTCTTCTTTCAGCAGTTTACTCAGGACCTTTGAATCATGATGAGAAAACAGGAACAAGAAAGGAAAGAGCGCGAGCAGCCGGTCTGCCCTAGCTTAAGTACCCAGCCTCGCCAATGAACTAGCACCACGTAGAAAAGTCTAATAGGTGCAGCGCAGCAGAAGCAGGCCAGAGCCGAGCCCCACAGCCATACAAGGAGTTGTGTACTTCTAACAAGTCTAACCACTAAGTCATCAGAAGCAGGAGGCCAGTGCCATTTTCAGGGTGTGGTCGCCGGCTCCCAACAGTTTCCAGTATCCATTTTCATTTTTACGTTTCTTTCACTCTGTTTTCTCCTATATGGATACATGTATTTGGAACTCTAAATCAAACACGGTTTGTGCTAGCTCTTTCAAACTTGACACAATAAAAGAGTTCTCAGTTCTCTCTCTATGGTTTGTTTCCTATTGATGTAGCCATAAGCAGAGACTGGGGAAAATCACTTTCATTGAACAGGGTTGCCAAGCTCTTAAAAAATTAAGAATTTCCTGAAATATCAGCAAATATTTTTCCACCCAAACTTGATGATACTTTCAGGTAATTAGATCAGTAAACCAATCCCACTTAGCTCACCAAATTTGTTCTTCTAGGTGAAACCATTCGTTTGAAGGAACTGTTATCATTTTTAGGTTTCAATCTGTTTTCTCCTATATGGATACATGTAATTGGAACTCTAAATCAAACACGGTTTGTGCTAGCTCTTTGAAGCTTGACACAATAAAAGAGTTTCCACTTCTATCTCTATGGTTTGTTTCCTATTGATGTAGCCCTAAGATGAGACTGAAGAAAATCACTTTCATTGAAAAAGGTTGCCAAGCTTCCAAAAAGCTACGAGTTTTCTGAAATCTCAGCAAACATTTTTTCACCCAAACTTGATGATACTTTCAGGTAATGATCAGTACACCAATCCCACTTGGTTCACCAAATTTCGTTCTTTTAGGTTAAACCATTCGTTTGCAGTAACCATTTTCATTTGTAGGTTTCAATCCGTTCTTTCCTATATGGATATATGTAGGTGGAACTCTAAATCAAACACAGATTGTGCTAGGTCTTTGCAACTTGACACAATAGAGTAGTTCTAAGTTCTCTCTCTATGGTTTGTTTCCTATTGATGTAGCCCTAAGCAGAGATTGGGGAAAATCACTTTCATTGAAAGGGGTTGCCAAGGTTTTAAAATCTACGAGTTTCCTGAAATCTCAGAAAACATTTTTTCACCCAAACTTGATGATACTTTCAGGTAATGATCAGTACACCAATCCTACTTGGCTCACCAAATTTCGTTCTTCTATGTTAAACCGTTCGTTTGCAGTAACCATTTTCATTTTTAGGTTTCACTCTGTTTTCTCCTGTATGGATACCTGTAATTGGAACTCTAAATCAAACACGGTTTGTGCTAGCTCTTTGAAACTTGACACAATAAAAGAGTTCCCAGTTCTCTCTCTATGGTTTGTTTCCTATTGATGTAGCCATAAGCAGAGACTGGGGAAAATCACTTTAATTAAAAGGGGTTGCCAAGCTTCCATAATACTACGAGTTTCCTGAAATCTCAGCAAAAATTTTTTCACCCAAACTTGATGATACTTTCAGGTAATAATCACTACACCCATCCCACTTGCCTCACCAAATTTCGTTCTTCTAGGTTAAACCGTTCGTTTGCAGTAACCGTTTTCATTTTTAGGTTTCACTGTGCTTTCTCCTATATGGATACATGTAGTTGGAACTCTAAATCAAACACAGATTGTGTTAGGTCTTTGAAATTTGAAACAATAGAGTAGTTCTAAGTTCTCTCTCTATGGTTTGTTTCCTATTGATGAAGCCCTAAGCCGAGACTGGGGAAAATCACTCTCATTGAAAGGGGTGCCAAGCTTCCAAAAAACTACGAGTTTCCTGAAATCTCAGCAAACATTTTTTCACCCAATCATGATGATACTTTCAGGTAATGATAAGTACACCAATCCCACTTCCTTCACCAAATTTTGTTCTTCTAGGTTAAACCATTTGTTTTCAGTATAGGTTTTCATTTTTACGTTTTTTTCACTCTGTATTCTACTATATGGATACATGTAATTGAAACTCTAAATCAAACACGGTTTGTGCTAGGTTTTTGAACCTTTACACAATAAAGGAGTTCCCAGTTCTCTCTCTATGCTTTGTTTCCTATTGATGTAGCCGTAAGCAGAGATTGGAAAAAATCACTTTCATTGAAAGGGGTTGCCAAGCTTTTAAAAAACTACGAGTTTCCTGAAATCTCAGCAAACATTTTTTCACCCAAACTTGATGATACTTTCAGGTAATGATCACTACACCGATCTTACTAGCCTCACCGAATTTCGTTCTTCTAGGTTAAACCGTTCGTTTGCAGTAACCGGTTTCATTTTTATGTTTCACTCTGTTTCTCCTATATGGATACATGTAATTGAAAATGTAAATAAAACACGGTTTGTGCTAGCTCTCTGAACCTTGACACAATAAAAGAGTTCCCAGTTCTCTCTCTATGGTTTGTTTTGTACTGATGTAGCCCTAAGCAGAGTCTGGGAAAAATCACTTTCATTGAAAGAATTTGCCAAGCTTTTAAAAAATTAAGAGTTTCCTGACATCTCAGCAAACATTTTTTCACCCAAACTTGATGATACATTCAGGTAATGATCAGTACGCCATTCCCACTTGGCTCACCAAATTTCGTTCTTCTAGAATAAACCGTTCATTTGCAGTAACCGTTTTCATTTTTAAGTTTCACCCTGTTTTCTCCTATATGGATACATGTAATTGGAACTCTACATCAAACACGGTTTGTGCTAGGTCTTTAAAATTGACACAATAAAACAGTTCCCAGTTCGCTCTCTATTGTTTGTTTCCTCTTCATGTAGTCCTAAGCAGAGACTGGGAAAAATCACTTTCATTGAAAGGGATTGCCAAGCTCTTAAAAAATGAAGAGTTTCCTGAAATCTCAGCAAACATTGTTTCACCCAATCGTGATGATACATTTAGGTAATGATTAGTACACCAATCCTACTTGGCTCACTAAATTTGTTTTTCTAGGTTAAACCGTTCGTTTGCAGTAACAGTTTTCATTTTTAGGTTTCACTCTGTTTTCTCCTGTATGGATACCTGTAATTGGAACTCTAAATCAAACACGGTTTGTGCTAGCTCTTTGAAACTTGACACAATAAAAGAGTTCCCAGTTCTCTCTCTATGGTTTGTTTCCTATTGATGTAGCCCTAAGCAGAGACTGAAGAAAATCACTTTCATTGAAAGGAATTGCCAATCTTTTAAAAAATTAAGAGTTTCCTGAAATCTCAGCAAAGATTTTTTCACCCAAACTTGATGATACATTCAGGTAATGATCAGTACACCACTCCCACTTGGCTCACCAAATTTGTTCTTCTAGGTTAAACCGTTCGTTTGCAGTAACCCTTTGCATTTTTACATTTCACTGTTTTCTCCTATATGGATACATGTAATTGAAACTCTAAATCAAACAAGGTTTGTGCTAGCTCTTTGAAGCTTTACACAATAAAAGAGTTCCCAGTTCTCTCTCTATGGTTTGTTTCCTATTGATGTAGGCCTAAGCAGAGAGTGGGGAAAATCACTTTCATTGAAAGGGGTTGCCAAGCTTGCATAAAACTACGAGTGTCCTGAAATCTACGCAAATGTTTTTTTCACCCAATCTTGATTATACTTTCAGGTAATGATCAGTACATCCATCCAACTTGGCTCACCAAATTTTGTTCATCTAGGTCAAACCGTTCGTTTTCAGTATCTGTTTTCATTTTTACGGTTCTTTCACTCTGTTTTCTATGATATGGATACATGTAATTGAAACTCTAAATCAAAAATGGTTTGTGCTAGGTCTTTGAACCTTTACACAATAAAAGAGTTCCCAGTTCTCTCTCTATGGTTTGTTTTCTATTGATTTAGCCCTAAGCAGTGATTGGGGAAAATCACTTTCATTGAAAGGGGTTGCCAAGCTTTTAAAAAACTACGAGTTTCCTGAAATCTCAGCAAACATTTTTTTACCCAAACTTGAAGATACTTTCAGGTAATGATCAGTAAACCAATCCTACTTGGCTCACCAAATTTCGTTCTTCTAGGTTAAACCGTTCGTTTGCAGTAACCGGTTTCATTTTTATGTTTCACTTTGTTTTCTCCTACATGGATACATGTAGTTGGAACTCTAAAACAAACACGGTTTGCGCTAGCTCTTTGAAACTTGACACAATAAAAGAGTTCCATGTTCTCTCTGCATGGTTTTTTTCCTTTTGATGTAGCCCTAAGCAGAGACTGGGGAAAATCACTTTCATTGAAAAGGGTTGCCAAGCTCTTAAAAAATGAAGAGTTTCCTGAAATCTCAGCAAAAATTTTTTCTCCCAATCTTGATGATAATTTTAGGTAATGATCAATCCCACTTGGCTCACCAAATTTGTTCTTCTAGGTTAAACCGTTCGTTTGCAGTAACCGTTTTCATTTTTAGGTTTCACTCTGTTTTCTCCTATATGGATACATGTAGTTTGAACTCTAAATCAAACACGGTTTGTGATAGGTCTTTGAAATTTGAGACAATAGAGTAGTTCTACGTTCTCTCTCTATGTTTTGTTTCCTATTGATGAAGCCCTAAGCAGAGACTAGGGAAAATCACTTTCATTGAAACGGGTGCCAAGGTTCCAAAAAACTACATTTCCTGAAATCTCAGCAAACATTTTTTCACCCAATCTTGATGATACTTTCAGGTAATGATAAGTACACCAATCCCACTTGCCTCACCAAATTTTGTTCTTCTAGGTTAATCCGTTCGTTTTCAGTATCCCTTTTAATTTTTACGTTTCTTTCACTCTGTTTTCTCCTATATTGATACATGTAATTGGAACTCTAAATAAAACACGGTTTGTGCTAGGTCATTGAACCTTTACACAATAAAAGAGTTCCCAGGTCGCTCTCTATGGTTTGTTTCCTATTGATGTAGCCCTATGCAGAAATTGGGGAAAATTACTTTCATTGAAAGGGGTTCCCAAGCTTTTAAAAAACTATGAGTTTCCTGAAATCTCAGCAAACATTTTTTCACCCAAACTTGATGATACTTTCAGGTAATGATCAGTACACCAATCCTACTTGGCTCACCAAATTTCGTTCTTCTAGGTTAAACCGTTCATTTGCAGTAACCGTTTTCATTTTTATGTTTCACTTTGTTTTCTCCTGTATGGATACCTGTAATTGGAACTCTAAATCAAACACAGTTTGTGCTAGCTCTTTGAAATTTGACACAATAAAAGAGTTCCCAGTTCTCTCTCTATGGTTTGTTTCCTATTGATGTAGCCGAAAGCAGAGACTTGCGAAACTCACTTTCATTGAAAGGGGTTGCCAAGCTTGCATAAAACTACAAGTGTCCTGAAATCTACGCAAATGTTTTTTTAACCCAATCTTGATGATACTTTCAGGTAATGATCAGTACACCAATCACATTTGGCTCAACAAATTTCGTTCTTCTAGGTTTAACTGTTCGTTTGCAGTATCTGTTTTCATTTTTAGGTTTCACTCTCTATTCTCTTATATGGATACATATAGTTGGAACTCTAAATCAAACACGGTTTGTGCTAGCTGTTTAAAACATGGCACAATAAAGTAGTTCCAAGTTCTATCTCTACGATTTGTTCCCTACTGATGTAGGTCAAAGCAGAGACTGGCAAAACTCACTTTCATTGAAAGGGGTGGCCAAGCTTTCAAAAAACTACGAGTCTCCTGAAATCTCAGCAAATGCTTTTTTACCCAATCTTGATGATACTTTCAGGTAATAATCACTACACGAATTTTACTTGGCTCACCAAATTTCGTTCTTCTATGTTAAACTGTTCGTTTGCAGTAACCATTTTCATTTTGAGGTTTCACTCTGTTTTCTCCTATATGGATACATGTATTTGGAACTCTAAATCAAACAAGGTTTGTGCTAGCTCTTTGAAACTTGGCACAATAAAGTAGTTCCAAGTTCTATGCCTATGCTTTGTTTCCTTTTGATGTTGCCCAAAGTAGAGATTGGCAAAACTTGTTTTCATTGAAAGTAGTTCCCAAGCTTCCAAAAGACTACGTGTCTCTTGCAATCTCAGCAAATGCTTTTTCACCCAATCTTGATGATACTTTCAGGTAATTATCAGTACACCAATCACACTTGGCTCACCAAATTTCGTTACACTAGGTTAAATAGTTCGTTTGAAATAACCGTTTTCATTTTGAGTTTTCACTCTGTTTTCTTCCATATGGATACATGTAGTTGGAACTCTAAATCAAACAGGGTTTGTGCTCGCTCTTCGAACATTTGCACAATAAAGTAGTTCCAAGTTCTAGCTCTATGCTCTGTTTCCCATTGATGTAGCCCAAAGCAGAGACTGGCGAAACTCACTTTCATTGAAAGGGGTTCTCAAGCATCCAAAATCCACGAGTCTTCTGAAATCTCAGCAAATGTATTTTCAGTCAATCTTGATGATGTTTTCAGGTAATGGTCAGTACACCAATCCCACTTGGCTCACCAAATTTGTTCTTCTGGTTTAAACCATTCGTTTGCAGTAATCATTTACATTTTGAGGTTTCACTTTGTTTTCTTCTATATAAGTACATGTATTTGGAACTCTATATCAAACACGGTTTGTGCTAGCTCTTTGAAACATGGCAAAATAAAGTAGTTCCAAGTTCTATCTCTATGATTTGTTTCCTAATGATGTAGCCCAAAGCAGAGAGTAGCAAAACTCACTTTCATTGAAAGGGGTTGCCAAGCATCCAAACCACTAAGAGTCTCCAGAAATCAGCAAATGATTCTTCACCCAGTCTTGATGATACTTTCAGGTAATGATCAGTACACCAATCCCAATTGGCTCACCAAATTTTGTTCTTCTAGTTTAAAAAGTTCGTTTGCAGTAACGGTTTTCATTTTGAGGTTTCATTCTGTTTTCTCCTGTACGGATACATGTAGGTGGAACTCTAAATCAAACACGGTTTGTGCTAGCTCTATGAAACTTGGCACAATAAAGTAGTTCCAAGTTCTAGCTCTATGCTCTGTTTAGTATTGATGTAGCCCAAAGCAGAGACTGGCGAATCTCACTTTCATTGAAAGGGGTTCTCAAGCATCCAAAATCCACGAGTCTTCTGAAATCTCAGCAAATGTATTTTCAGCCAATCTTGATGATATTTTCAGGTAATGGTCAGTACACCAATCTCACTTGGTTCAGCGTTCTTCTGGTTTAAACTGTTCATTTGCAGTAATTGTTTACATTTTGAGGTTTCACTCTGTTTTTTTCTATATAAGTATATGTAGTTGGAACTCTAAATCAAACACGGTTTGTGCTAGCTCTTTGAAACATGGCACAATAAAGTAGTTCAAAGTTCTATCTCTATGGTTTGTTTCCTATTGATGTAGCCCAAAGCAGAGACTGGAGAAACTCACTTTCATTGAAAGGGGTTGCCAAGCTTCCAAAAACCTACGTGTCTCCTGAAATCTCAGCAAATGTTTTTTTCACCCAATCTTGATGATACTTTCAGGTAATAATCAGTACACCAATCCCACTTGGCTCACCAAATTTCGTTCTGCTCGGTTAAACCGTTCGATTGCAGTAACCGTTTTCATTTTGAGGTTTCATTCTCTTTTCTCCTATATGGATACATGTATTTGGAACTCTAAATCAAACACGGTTTGTGCTAGCTCTTTAAATTTGGCACAATAAAGTAGTTCCAAGTTCTATCTCTATGGTTTGTTTCCAACTGATGTAGCCCAAAGCAGAGACTGGAGAAACTCCCTTTTTTTGAAAGGGGTTACCAAGCTTTGAAAATGTACGAGTCTCCTTAAATCTCAGCAAAAGTTTTTTCACCCAGTCTTGATGATACTTTCAGGTAATGATCAGTACACCAATCAAACTTGGCTCTCCAAATTTCGTTTTTTATGTTAAACCGTTCTTTTGCAGTAACCGTTTTCATTTTGAGGTTTCACTCTGTTTTCTCCTATATGGATACATGTAGTTGGAACTCTAAATCAAACACGGTTTGTGCTAGTTCTTTGAACCTTGGCACAATAAATAGTTCCAAATTCTATCTCTATGGTTTCTTTCCTACTGATGTAGCCCAAAGCAGAGAATGGCGAAACTCACTTTCGTTGAAAGGGGTTCACAAGCTTACCAAAAACTAGGAATATCTTGAAATCTCAGGAAATGTTTTTGCTCTAATCTTGATGATACATTCAAGTAATGCTAAGTACACCAATCCCACTTGGCTTACCAAATTTCGTTTTTCTAAGTTAAACCGTTCGTTTGCAGTAACCGTTTTCATTTTGAGGTTTCACTCTGTTTTCTCCTATATGGATACATGTAGTTGGATCTCTAAATCAAACACGGTTTGTTCTAAATCCTTGAAACTTGGCACAATATAGTAGTTCTAAGTTCTATCTCTATGCTTTGTTTCCTATTGATAGCCTGCTGAAGTCTGGCTGGGCACAATTCAGGAGCCACTTGTCAAAAGAAACTAACTTTATTTTTAGAACTACAAACGCCAAACAAAACAGCTCCTCAGGAAAAAATCCTCAGAGCCCAACTGCCACCACCGGCTTCCACAAGCCTCTTCCCACCACAGCAGCCTCTCAACCTCCCAGAATCCTCCTGCACTTGAGGCCGATTGGCTCGGTTGCCTGGATAGGGCCAAAGAGGTTCCCCAATGAGCAGCCCCGTGGAGGAGCCAATCAGCTAGATATTGCTTGGGCTGCTGTGAGCCAATCACCAGCTGGCACTCTTAGGGGCAGGGAAACAGCCCAATGAACATCACCGTAGTGGAGCCAATTAGCTAGATGTTGCTGGGGCCGCTGTGAGCCAATCATCAGCCGGCAGCTGGAAGTTTGCTGGCAGCTGGATCATCAGCAGACACCTGGGAGTTTGCTGGCAGCTGGAAGTTTGCTGGGGCCCCTTTGGCTGTGGCTCTCAACATCTCCCCCTCTCTGTTTAAACAACAAGCATGTGGCTTAGGGACCGTGCCTGCCTTAGGTTGTCCAATACTACATATGGTCCTTATCTTCGGATGAGCTGACCTCAGGGTGTCAGCCTCCTGTCTTAGGTTGGTATTATTGTAATTGGATCTTACCTGTCTTTGACTACCAGCCCAACACACTTAGCCCTACTTGTGGATAACGACTATAGTGGTTTTTACACAAACACCATAAAGAATTTGCTACAAGCAGAAGGAGGAGGATATAAAATGCCACGATATCAAGCCATTGATGGCTCCAAATAAGAAGCCCTTGGAAAAATTGTACCACTGATGACACTGTCAGCAAAGATACCCTGGTACTTTTATAATTTGTTGTATCAGTTTATAATGCATATAAGTGATACACAGTCCAGGTAAGTTCCACAAGCTGCTTAAAGCAAAGGAATCCATTAATATGTCTATTTCTTCTTGAAGTATATATTGATGCAACAGTTTGTACAGTTTGTGTGATAGCTGTCACAGAAGCTGTAGGAGTAGCAGCAGAAACAGCAACAGCTGTGATGATGGTAGCTGTAATTCCAAAGTCTCATTTTGTTTTTCAGTAATACTGGAAATTCTTCTATTTTTGTCTTAAGGTAGGAATTCTGGCAATAATGGATAAAGAAAATTGTGTAGCATTCTAGCAGGCACTAAGAAAACAATTTTCTGAACAATTTAGTACATTGTTCTGGACAGAATTATTAGATATAATGAAAAGGAAAGGTGAAAGTAAACAAACAGATCTGTTAACCTCCTTTTTTGTTCACATATTTAAACAATACCCAATTTAAATTAAACTATTTAAATCACGTGAATAAAAGATATTTGGATCCAATTTTTTCATGAGCACTCCTGATATATAGACATACAACACATAACACAAGTGTGTACACATAATACAATAGTAATAAAGGCCTTGTAGCTTTTCACAGGATAAATGTCCATTGCAATGTTTAAAAACTCCACAATTGATTAAAAAAAAATAAAACTGATCAGAAAAACATTAACCTAGGTCTGTATGAGCTCAAAAAATAAAATAGAGAAAAGCATCCTGGCTACCACCTGGTTTTGACTCTTCTTTTGACATCCATCCTTGTTCCTGTAACTTGCATATGGGTTTGAAGGTATTCCCACAAGTAGGCCTCAAGGTTTTTCTACATTTGAAATAGGCCTTAATGGTGCTCATTATTCATTAGCCTCCAGGTGTAGGAGAACCATTATTGCAGATGTAAGGATGGCTAAACTGGAGTTCTGGATATCAGCTGTTATGGATTTGAGCCAAATCATCTTCTTTTTGGTCTGTATAAATCACTTTAGTTAATCTCTAAGGAATCCAAATTAGCTGCTGTTCTCCCTGTGGAAACACACAAACAGACCCCTGACTCCAGACAATCACTGGGTCAGGACCTTTCCATTGTCCAGTTAGAATATCCTTCCAAAGTACCTTTGGCTTATGTACATTTTTTGGACACATGTGCCTTTCCATAGCACTAAGTCCTGATGAATCCAAATTTAAAAAGTTTAGCATAAAAAGGGTTATGTTAAGTTTATCTTTGGGGGATTTATATCCCTTCCCAATTCCCTCTTATTTTTTTTAGTAAGTACATTTTAATAGTTTGATGAGCTCTTTCAACTATGCCTTGTCCCTGTGGATTATACAAGATTCCTGTTATGTGAGTAGTGCCAAATGATGACCAAAATTGCTTGAAAGAAGCAGAAGTATAGCCAGGGCCATTATCTATTTTTAATTGTTTTGGAATGCTCACAGTGGCAAAATTTTGTAAACAATGAGATATAATTTCTTTAGTTTTATCTCTGGTATGAAGGGAGCCCATTAAATATCCGGAAGAAGTATCAACTGTAACATGTAGATATTTTAATTTTCCAAATTCTGGCATGTGTGTGACATCCATTTGCCATATATGATTAGGTATCAGTCCTCTAGGATTGATTCCAAGGTTAACTTGTGGTAAAAAGGTCACACAATTTTGACATTGTTTTATTATATGTCTAGCTTGTTCCTTAGTTATTTTAAAATGCTTTTGCAATGTATTAGCATTGACATGGAAGGATTTGTGAAAATTTGTAGCTTTTTCTAATATAGAAAAAATATGTATGTCATGTGTGGTTTTATCTGCTAAATCATTGCCCAAACTAAGGGCACCAGGCAATCCTGTATGTGCCCTGATATGTCCTATAAAGAATGGACCTTTTCTGTCCCAGATTAAACTTTGTATAGCATCAAACAAAGAGAAAACAGTAGAGGAAGGGGAAATCCTACCAGCATCTTCAAGGGAATTTATAACATTAACTATATACAAACTATCAGAAAATAAATTAAATACGGAATTTTAAACATCACAAAAACTTTTAATACTGAATTAAGCTCTACCTTTTGAGCTGATTGTTCGGGTACTAAAAATGTAAAAGCTTGATCAGGGGTAATTACTGCTGCTGTACCATTATTTGACCCCTCAGTGAATATATTTGGAGCATTCGTGATAGGTGTTTTTCTTGTCATTTTTGGAAAAACTACAGGATGCGAGGACCAAAAAGACAACAAAGGATTAGGTGGTAAGTGGTTATCAAATGAACAAATAGATTTGCACATAATTATTGCCCAAGTATTTAAATTATTAGCTAACTTGTTAATTTGATCCATAGTATATGGAGTGATTATTTAGTTAGGAGAAATTCCAAACACTCCCTTTGCTGCTTTTATTCCTTTGAGTATTAGTTGTCCTACAGCCTCAGGATAAGTAAGAATAGTGTTAGGAGAATAAGATAAATGCACCCATAATAATGGACCTTCTTGCCAAAATACTCCTGTAGGAATATTTTTTTTGGTAGTACAATAAATAATAAAGGCAAACTTATATCAATTCTATCCAAATGCATATTTTCCATATATGTTTCAATGAGTTTTAATGTCTTTCTTGCTTCAGGTATTAACATGTGGGGTGAATTTGGATCCAATGGACCTTTTAGAATATCAAATACAGGTCTCAACTCTCCTGTTGGTATGCCTAGATAAGGCCTTATCCAATTTATGTCTCCTAACAACTTTTGAAAGTCGTTAAGTGATTTAAGTTGATCTACTCGTATTTGAATTTTTGGTGGATGGATAATGGTTGAGGATAATAGAACTCCTAAATAATTAATTGGAAAATTTAATTGTACTTTATCTATTGCTATCTCTGGATTATAAGTTTTTAATAAATTTGTAAGTGTGGCATAACATTCTAGCAGCGTGTTTTTATCTTTGTGTGCTAATAATACATCGTCCATATAGTGAAATACTTGTCGTTCAGGATTTTGATTTCTAAGTGGCTGGATTGCTTTGTTAACATAAATTTGACACATAGTTGGGCTGTTAGCCATCCATTGAGGGAGTACTTTCCATTCATATCTCTGATCAGGACCTTCATGATTCAGTGCAGGGACAGTAGATGCGAAACGTGGACTATCCTCAGGATGAATTGGAATTGAAAAAAAAACAATCTTTAATATCTATAACTAAAACATACCAAGTTTTTGGCAAAGAAGAATTGAGGAATTCCCAATCGAGCAGGTCCCATGATAACCATCTCATTATTAATAGCTCTTAAATCTTGCAATAATCTCCATTTACCAGATTTCTTTTTGATGACAATAATGGGAGTATTATGGAGAGATACAGAAGGTTGTATATGTACTTCCACTAATTGTGGTTTGACCAGGTCATGGGCTGCTTGTATCTTTTCTTTAGTCAGGGGCCACTGAGGAACCCATACTGGCCTTTCTGATTTTCAAGTAATTTTTATTGTCTCAGTGACCCCCTCCTGAAAACCCAATCCATATCTATCTGTTTTTTGATCTATTTGTATTGGTGCCACTATACCTTGTCCTTGTTCTCCTAATCCTTTTTCTTTCCTAAAACCTTGTCTAGCCATAATAGTGGGTGCATTTGAATTGATGTTATTTGTTAATGTCAATCCTAATTGATCTAGAACATCTCATCCCCATAAATTTATAGGAAGATGATCCAATACATATGGCTGTATAGTTCCTTCACATCCTTCAGGATCCTTCCAATCTAATACCATCACACTTCTATGGGGATTAGTCACCACTCCTAGGCCCCGAAGCGTTTGAGTGGCTTGTTGTAACAGCCAATTTTTTGGCCATTCTTGGTGAGAGATGATGCTAAGGTTTTCCCCATGTATACAGTAGCCCATTAAATTCATGCCCTTGAATATTTAATTTTAGCATGGGCCAAGAATCTAAATTTAAAGAAAGCATAGCCCAATCTATACCTGTGGAGCCTAATCCCCTGGAACCTCTTCCTACAGTATGACTGGAAAATTTATCATGTAGGCTGGGTATTATTTATAACTGTGCTATTCTATCTCCTGGTGAAATTACTGATATACCCCTTGGAGAACTGGCTATAATTTTTATTTCCCCTTCAAAATCAGGATCAATTACCCCAGGACTTATCATAAGTCCTTTTAGAGTAGAAGAACTGCATCATAATAATAAGCCAACTGTTCCTTGGGGAAGAGGTCCTTTTACCCCTGTGGGAATGATTTGAACTCCCATTTCTGGAGTTAGTACTGCTCTGGCAGAGGCGCAGATGTTTAACCCTGCACTCCCTCTGGTTTGTCTAATGAGGGATCTAATGGATAAAGTGTCCTGGGCACTACCCTGATGGTGTTGCTGGGTTCCTTCAATGCTACATATATTTGTGGTCGTGGGCCCTGGAGCATTGGGGCCCCCTGTTCTTTTTTTGGCAATGGAGTCCAATGTTTTTGTCCATGATATTATGGGTAAATACCTGGTTCTTGTCCATTTCTTGACAATGGAGCACCCTCTACAGTAGTCTGAAATGGCACTCATAAGCCCAATGTCTCCCTCTATGGCATCGTGGGCAAATACCTAGTATTCTATCTCTTTGGTACCCAGTTTTGTTAAACCCTCCTCCTATGGGGCAATTCCTTTTAAAATGTCCTGTTTGTCCACAATTGTAGCAAGCTTTTGGCCTGGCACCTAAAGCCAGTTGTACTGCAGCTGCCAAGACTTGCCCCTGTTCATTAATGTCTCTGCATAATTTAATATGTGTGTTTAAGTCTCTATGTTTCCATGGTCTAATGGCCTCCCTACACCATTTATTGGCTTGTTTGTAGGCTAGCTGTTTCACCAATGGCATCACTTGTTCTGCATCCCCAACGACTCTGGTAGCTGTTTGTATAAGCCTATCTACAAATTCAGCGTAAGGTTCATTAGTTCCTGTATTACCTTAGATAATTGACCTTGTAAAGTTTTCCGTTCCTTAACTGCAGCTGAAGCAATTTGTGAATATATGGCCAGATCATATTGAATTTGTTGCTGCTGACCCTCATAAGGTCCCTCTCCTAGCAACATCTCTAGATTTCTCTGAGAATAACAAGCTGCTGCATTTCGCTTAGCTGTCTCCATACAAAATTCCTGATTGGCAACCTTCCACAACAAAAATTGTCCTCCATTTAGCACAGCTTTGCACATGCTAGCCCAATCTGCTGGCGTCATGTTCAATGGATTTGACCATACTTACAGTGAAAGGGGCTTGAGGACCACAGGTTGTTACAGCCTCTTTCAGCTGCTTCACTGTTTTGAAATCTAAAGTATGGTGAATTTGCTTCCCTCCTGCCTCCTCAAATACAGGGCATGCTAATCTTTGAGGTCCTGTCTCAGGATCCCATCTATCAACTATGGGGCTTGGGGGCCACCCAGCATATGTTGTCTCCATATGTGGAGCTGTTGGTTGAATACTTAGCCCTCTGGTGATAGAAAGGGGTTAGTAGCAACCTCCTGTTGTAACTTTTCCCCTGATAGCCCTTTCTCCTCTAAACTTTCTTCTCTTTTTTGACTAACTTGAGAGACTTCCTCTTTTACTTGATCTAAAATGTCTTCTCATTGACTAACAAGATTGTATCAACGTCCATAATGGCAATGTGCCAACTGGCAGAGTTCCTGGGCTTTCCTTTTTTTATCTTTTTAAAATCTTCACCATGATGGTTCCATTGTGATATGTTTAACAACTCCTCCTTAAGAAGCCATGGGCTACATTTCTGTATTGTATCAATGTATGCCCTAACTGTTCTTGGTTTTACTGGGGTGCCTCCTTCCTCTAGAAATTTACTTAATACTCTTTCTGTTTGTTTTTTACTAGTTTCTGATCCCATATTTCTGCTGCAAAGATAATGCAACCCAAGAAGATAACACAAAACAAAACCGAAACAAAACGAGACAAAAATGGAACAAAAATTCATTGTATCAATTTTTCTATCTTGACATGTGCAACCGTGGTCTATCTCTCTCTCTTCCTCAGGGGCAAACAACTTTTCTCCCATCCTATTTATTTCTAGGGATAGGCAGCTTGAAACAAAAACAAAACAAAAAGAAAGAAGAATCTTGAAATGGTCACTCATCCTCTTGCCTTGCCCTCAGGGGCGAGCAGTTTACCTTGTCATTTACCCCCAAGCTTCAGGCATTCCCTGTACTGGCCACCATATGCCGTAGTCTGGCTGGGCAAAATAACCGAGAGGTGACAAGCAACTTGAAGGTTGAAACAGGAACTACTTTATTGCGAGTGAACTCAGCGGGAACTGAGTGAGAACTCAAAGTAGCGGGCACCCAAGGTAGCAGGAGCCACTTCTCTGCTGGACAGCAGAGGTATATATGCTTAACTAATTATGCACAGCTTAACTTAATTAACATCATCTAGATACAGCAGTCAGCCAATAAGGAATCCTCATCAGCTTAATGGCTCCCTGGCATTGCTTCACAAATCACTCTTCTCGGCAAAGTGCCAGGCACCATCTTGACTTGATTTGCATCCCCAACACCCTTGTGCTTTCCCCTGGCACTTGTAGGTCTTCTGCTTCTTGGATCCCTCATCATAGTCGGTTAGGTAGGTTCTTTGCCTGGGCATCTGGCTTGGGTCCTGGATCTTGGGTCCTGGTTCATGCTTCCCACGCACTCAATGAGACCCCCCCCCTGCCATTCCCTCCCATCGCCCTCCTCCTGGCCCCCTTTACTTTCCAGGCCTCCTTTTCCAGGTCCCTGTCCCTGGATTCTCATCTGGGCCAGAGCGCCTTATGGGAAACTGAGCCCTGCCCCTCACCTGGGCTCCTTGCTCTCTCTGGGCCTTTGGTCCTGCACCCGCAACCCTTACACCTAGCAGTGATTGTGGGCCAGGAGCCTGCTTGTCCTCTGCCAGATCCCCTACTATCCCTCCAAAGTCCATTGTCCTGAGCTCCCTGCCCAAGCCCTGGCCCTTGGCTTTCTGTTCCTTTCCCTGCCTCCTCACTTGAGCCTCTGGGGGCCCTTCTTGCTCCGTGCTTCCCTGGGCTTGGACTGTGGGCCTTGCTGGGGTCAGTACCCTGCTCCACTTGGCTTCCCTGAATCTCAGAACCCTACTGCTGCCCTCCTGCCCTGCCACACCCTTCCCTGCCCTCCCCTGGCCTGGGCCCTCCTGTAGGTCCCTAGCCTGGGCTCCTTTTTGGAGTGGTGGCCTGCATTCCATCAACACCCTTCCTCTGGCCCTTCACGCTGTACCCTCCTTCATCCCCCCTGTTGTCCCTGTCCCTTCTGGGTACCTTTTCCAGATCCATTTCCCAGGATGTTCAACAGGTCTAGGAGACTAGAACTGGGTGTTTGGCTCTGAGATCTCCCTTTGGAAAAATGTACCTGTGCCCTTTGCCAGGGAATGGGATAGGGATGGGCTGGAGGGGAGAAAGGGGAGCGGGTGGAACATAGGGAGGGAGGCTTAAGTCCATGTTTCTTTTCATTCACTAAGGCCCAGGTGCTAGCACTTGGCTCTCCATTACTGGGCCTGGCTCCTTGCTTGAGCCCATGGCCACCCTTCTTGAGGACCCTGTCCCTGTCCCTTGGTTTCAGGCCTCTGCTGCTACACCCTCCTGTGCCTCCCCTCTGTTCCCCTCATGCTGTGGTATTCTGGCACTGCCTGGACCCTCTGCTCCCCTGCTTCACCCTAGCCTAGGCTCCTCAAATGGATCCTGCAGCCCAATGACCCCCACAACCTCCGCATGCCAGGTATCCCCTCATAGTACCTTATTTTGCCCCTCTTTGGTCCAGGTCCCTCTCTTAGGATCTACTCACCTGGGGCAGAGAAGCAGAACTGGCTGGTCTCAGTGCCCTGAATGCTCCCTATGGGAAACACAGCCCTGCCACTCGTCTGACTGTCTGACTGCCCCCTGCTGAATCCCCTGCCTTCCCTCCCAAATCTTGTCAACTGTCCTGAGCCCCCTGCCAATCCCTGGCCCTTGCCTCTCCTCTCCATTCCCTGGCCTGGCTCCTCGCTTGAGCCTCTGTTTGCCCTTTTTGCTCTGTGATTTTCTGGGCTTTGTCTGAGGGCCCCACACGGGAGCCCCTTCCCTGCTCCCCTTGGCTTCCCTGTGCTGCAGTACCCTAGTGCAGCCCCGCCTTCCAGGCCCAGTATTCCCTGCTCTCCCCTGGCCTGGGCCATCCTCTAGGTTGCTTACCTGGGCTTCTTGTTGGGGTCCTGGCCCCCACACCACTCATACCAGTCCTGTGGCCCTTCTGGCTGTGCTATCCTTCGGCCCTCCTGTCATTTCTGTCTCTGCCAGGCCTGCTTTCCTGATCCCCTTCCTAGGATCCTCACCTGGGCCAGGGGACTTGGTCTGGCCTCTTGGCCCTGTGGGCTCTCTTTGGGAAAACATAGCCCTGTGCCTTGCCTGGGCCCTTTGGCCTCCCTCAGCCTGGGCCCTGCTCCCAAACCCTGACACCCTGCAGTGGACCTGAGACTTGAGCCCCCTCTCCATATGCCATAGGCTCCCCTTTCTCCCCTCCCACCCATTTCTATCCATTTTTCTTTTCATTCACCCAGGCCCAGGTGCTAGCACTTGGCTCTCCATTACTGAGCCCGGCTCCTTGCTTGAGCCTCTGGCCACACTTCTTGAGGACCCTGTCCCTGTCCCATGGTTTCAGGCCTCTACTGCTAGCCCCCTCCTGTGCCTCCCCTCTGTTCCCCTCATGCTGTGGTATCCTGGCTCTGCCAGGACCCTCTGCTCCCCCTGCTTTACTCTAGCCTAGGCCCCTCAAATGTGTCATGCAGCCCAAAGACTCCCTCCCAACCTCCGCATGCCAGGTATCCCCTCACAGTACTCTCTTTTGCCCCTCTTTGGTCCAGGTCCCTCTCTGAGGATCTACTTACCTGGGGCAGAGGAGAAGAACTGGCTGGTCCCTGCGCCCTGAATGCTTCCTATGGGAAACACAGCCCTGCCACTCGCCTGAGTCCCCTTCACCGCCTGAACCTTGAGGCCCGGCATATAACATGGGACTTGCTCCAACCCATCCCTGAGCATTCCTCTCCCTTTCCTTCCCTGCCTGCTAGTCTTGCATTCTGCCACAACCCCACCCCAGCCCTCCCTAACCCTGACCCTTTGTGCTCCTGTCTCTGGGCCTGGGTACTCGCCTGAGCCCCTGAACACGTTCCTCATGTCCCTTGGCATAGCATGGAGTCTCTTTGTGTTGGGTCTGACCTGGGGGCCCCTTGTTTGGGCCCCCCAGTGGGTTCCTCTAGGTGCCTCTTGAGCTTCCCTCTGTCTCCTGGTCCTCACAGAGCCCCTACCTCCCTTTCATTTGCGGTTTTTCCTGGCCCCGGCGTGTCTCCTGCTCCTTGTGTCCCTCATCACCATCGGTAATGTGGGTCCCTTGCTGGATGCCTGTCTTGGGTCCTGGCTCTCGCCCCTTAATGCACCCACCAGGACCCACACTGTACCCTCCCGTCGCCCTCCTCCTGGCCCCCTTCCCTTGTCTGGCCTCATTTGTCAGGTCCCTCGCCCTGGATTCATATCAGAGCCAGGGTGACTTATGGGAAAGAGAGCACTGCCACTCACCTGGGCCGCTTGCTCTCCCTGGGTGCTTGGTTCTGTACCAGGAACACTGGATCCTGGAGATGGCCCTGGGTCTGGAGCCTGACTGCCCCCTGCTGGATCCCCTGCCTTCCCTCCCAAATCTTGTCCATTCTCCTGAGCTCCCTGCCCAAGCCCTGGCCCTTGCCTCTCTTCTACATTCCCTGGCCTGGCTCCTCACTTGAGCCTCTGGTGGCCCTTCTTGCTCCATAATTTTCTGGGCTTTGTCTGAAAGCCACACATAGGAGCCCCTTCCCTGCTCCACTGGGCTTCCCTGTACTGCAGTACCCTAGTGCAGCCCCGCCTTCCAGGCCCAGTATTCCCTGTTCTCCTCTGGCCTGGGCCATCCTCTAGGTTGCTTACCTGGGCTTCTTGTTGGGGTCCTGGCCCCCACACCACTCACACCGTTCCTGTGGCCCTTCTGGCTGTGCTATCCTTCGGCCCTCCTGTCATTTCTGTCTCTGCCAGGCCTGCTTTCCTGATCCCCTTCTCAGGATGCTCACCTGGGCCAGGGGACTTGATCTGGCCTCTTGGCCCTGTGAGCTCCCTTTGGGAAAACATCCCTGCCCTTGCCTGGGCCCTTTGTCCCCCCTCAGCCTGGGCCCTGCTCCCAAATCCTGACACCCAGCAGTGGACCTGGGCATTGAGCCTTCTTCTCCCTGGGTCATCCACTCCCCTTGATCCCCTTTCTTCCCTCCAATCCTGGTCTGATTTCATGGGACCCATGACTGGGTCCTGGCACATGGCTCTCCATTCTTGGGCTTGTCTCCTTGCTAGAGCCCCTGGTTGCCCTTCTGATGACCCTGTCCCTGTTCCTTGATTTCAGGCCCCTTGCTTGGCCCCCTTCCTGTGTCTCCCCTCTGTTCCCCTTGTACTGGGGTATTTTGTCATTGACAGGACACTCCCCTCCCCCTGCTTCTCCCTAGCCTTATCTCCTCCAATAGTTGCTGGCTCCCCACTGACACTCCCCCAAATCGAGACCAAAGGTAACCCTCACATTGCCTTCCTTTGGTCCTGGATTCTCTCTGAGGATCTACTTATCTCTGGCAGAGAAGTGGAATTGGCTGGCCTCTGGGCCCTGAAAGCTCCCTATGGGAAACACAGCCCTGCCACTCGCCTGGGCCCCCATTGCCACCCAAACTTGACACCTGGCAGTGGACTTGGGCCTAGCGATGACCTTGCTTATGGCGATCCCCTCCCTTTCCTCTCCTGCCTTTTACCTTGCAAGTTGCCCCTAAGCCAACCCAGCCCTCTCTCACCCTGAACCTTCACCCTACAGTTCCAGGTCCTGGCTGCAAGTCTGAGCCCATTACCGCTTCCCTCGTGTCATGTTGATTTGCTTGATGTCTCTTTGTGTCTTACCTTGCTTTGGCCCCCTAGGGTGCTCCCCTCTGTGCCCTATGCACTGCCCTCTGTCTCCTCATCCTAGCGCCACCCCTTTCTCTCTTTTCCCTAGCACTTTTTCCTGGAGCACGGGCCTCCCGCTCATTGGGCCACTAATAACTTTTGGTGGGGTCAGTCCCTTGCCTGGGCTCCTTGATTGGGTCCTTGCTCTTGCCTCTCTCTGCTCCCACCGTGACCCCCCACTGTGCTCTCCCATCGCACTCCTCCTGGCCCCCATCCCTTGCCAGGATCCCTTGGCCTGGGCCCTGGCCCTTGATTCTCATCTGCCCCAGGATGCCTTATGGGAAAAAAACCCCTGAACCTCGACTAAACTTGCTTTCCCTGGGCCCTTGGTGTAGACCCAGAACCCTGACACCTGGCAGTGGTGCTGGGCCTCAAGCCTGCCTGACCCCTGCTGGATCCCCTGCCTTCCTACCTCAGCCTTGTCCACTGTCCTTAGCCCCCTCCCCAAGCCCTGGCCCTTGGCTTTCCATTCCCCAGTCTGTCTTCTCTCTTTGGCCTCTTGAGGGGGCGCTTCTTGCTCCATGCTTCCTTGTGCTAGGACTGTAGGCCTCTCCCCTTGGTGTTCCTGTACCTCAGAATGCTAGTGCTGCCCACCTGCCTGGTACCATGCTTCCCTGCTCTCCCATAGCCTTGGCCCTCCTCTAGGTTCCTAGTCTGGGCTCCTGGCCCCCACCCCACCCACACCCATCCTATGGCCCTTCAGTGTGTGACCTCCTTTGGCCCTCCTGTCGTTTCTGTCTCTGTCAGGCCTGCTTTCCTGATCCCCTTCCCAGGATGGTCACCCGGGGCCAAGGGACTTGACCTGGCCTCTTGGCCCTGTGGACTCTCTTTGGGCCCTTTGGCCCCCCTCAGTGGGGCCCTACTCCTGAACCCTGACACCCTGCAGTGGACCTGATACTTGAGCCCCCCTCCCACTATCCCATCCGCTCCCCTTTATCTCCTCCCTCCCTCCCCATCCATGTTTCTTTTCATTCACCCAGGCCTAGGTGCTTGCACTTGGCTCTCCATTACTGGGCCCGGCTCCTTGCTTGAACCCCTGGCTGCCCTTCTCGAGGACCCTTTCCCAATACCTTGGTTTCAGGCCCCTTTTACCGGCCCCCTCCTGTGACTCCCCTCTGTTCCCCTTATGCTGTGGTATCCTGGCACTGTCCAGACCATCTGCTCCCCCTGCTTCTTTCTAACCTATGCTCCTCCAGTGGGTCATGGCAGCCCACTTACCCCACTCCGCAAACTCTGCATGCCATGAATCTCCTCATAGTACCCTCCTTTGCCCTTCCTTTGGTCTAGGTCCTCTATGAGGATCTACTCACCTGAGGAAGAGGAGTGCAATTGGCTGGACTCTGGGCCCGGAAGACTCCCTATGGGAAAAACAGCGCTGCCCCTTGCCTGTTCCGCCATGGTAGCCCAAACTTGACACCTGGCAGTGGATGTGGGCCTTGTGATGACCTTTCCCTGGGCAATCTCCTGCCTAACCTCCCCTGCCCTCTAGCCTTGCAAGATGCCCCAATGCCAACCCAGCCCTCCCACACCCTGACCCTTCACCCCACATTCCCCAGGCCTGGCTGCAAGCCTGAGCCCTTTACTGCATTCCTTGTGTCTTGTTACTTTGAGTGGTGTCTCTTTGTGTCGGGTCTGACCTGGGGTCCCTTTGCTTTGGCCCCCTAGCCTGCCTCCCCTCTGTGCCCTTTGTACCACCCTCTCTCTCCTTATCCTAGTGCCTCCTCTTCCTCTTCTTTCCCTAGTGCTTTTTCCTGGAGCACGGGCCTCCTGCTCATTGGCTCCCTAATACCTTTTATTGGGGTTAGTACCTTGCCTGGGTACATTGGTGGGTTCTGGCTCTTGCCCCTCTCTGCATCCACTGTGACCCCCACTGTGCCCTCCCATCACAGTCCTCCTGGCCATCATCCCTTGACAGGACCCCTTGGCATGGTCCTTGGCCCTTGATTCTCATATAGGCCAGAGCTTCTTATGCAAAACAGAGCACTGCTTCTGGCCTGGGCCCTTTGCTCTCCCTGGGCCCATGGTCCTGCCCCCAGAAACCTGACACCTGGCAGTGGCCCTGGGCTTGGAGCTTGCCTCCCCTGCTGGATTCCTTGCCTTCCCTCTCCAGCCCTGTCCACTTCCCTGAGACCCCTGCCCCAGCCCTGGCTCTTGGCTCTCTGGACCCTGGCCTGGCTCCTTGCTTGAACCTCTGTTGGCCCTTCTTGTTCATTGTGTCCCTGGGCTTTGTCTGCAGGCCCCTCACTGGGGCTGCTTGCCTGCTCCCCTTGGCTTCCCTGTACTGCAGTACCCTAGTGCAGCCCCATCTTCATGGCCCTGCCCTTCCCTGGTCTTCCCTGGCATGGATCCTTCTCTAGGTCCCTAACCTGATTTCCTTCCTTGGGTCCTGGGACAGACCCCACACTCCCCATTCCTTTGGCCTTTAATGCTGTGCCATTTTGGGCCCTCCTGTCATCCTTGTGCCTTCTGTGCCCCTTTTCCTAATCTCTTTCCAAGGATGCTCACCAGGGCCAGGGGACTGAACCTGGCCTCTTGGCCTGTGGGCTTTCTTAAGGAAAACGTAGCCCTGCCCCTTGCCTGGGCCCTTTGGCCTCCCTCAGCCCGGGCCCTGCTCCCTGACTCTGACACCCTCCAGTGGGCCTGGGCCTTGAGCCTCCCTCCTTTGCTCTACCAGCTCCCTCCCTTCTCTCCTTCCCGTCAGCAGTCCTGTACGTTTTCATGTACCCCTGGCCCCAGCCCTTGCACTTGGCTCTGCGTTCCTGGGCCTGGCTCCTTGCTTAATTTCCTGGCTGCCCTGCTCGAGGACCCTGCTCATGTTCCTTGATTTCAGGCCCCTTAATGGGGGCACTGATATGCCTCACCTCTGTTTTCCTTGTGCTGTGGTAACCTGGCACTGGCTGGACCCTCCCCTCCCACACCTTCTCCAGAGACTGGGTTCCTTAATTAATTGTGTCCTTGCGCCCCACCAATGCCCCCACATCCAGATGAAAGGTACTTTCTCACAGTCCCCTCCTTTGGTTCTAGTCCCTCTGTAAGAATCTACTCACTTGGGGCAGACTACTAGAATTGACTGGCCTCTACGTCCTGAAATCTCCCTATGGAAACAGAGCCCTTCCCCTGGCCGGGGTCACCCTCGCCGACAGAACCCTGACACCTGGCAGTGGAAGTGTGCTTTACGCTGGCCATGCCCTGCGTCATTTTCTCCTTTCCCTCCCCTGACCTCTGGCCTTCCATGCTGCCGCAAACCCATCCCAGCGCTCCCTGACTCTGACCCTTTGCCTGAGCCCCTGACCATGTTCCCAAGTCGTGTGGCGTCATTTGGCTTTGCCTGGTGTCATTCCGTTTTGGGCACTCTAGTGTGCTCCAACTGGTTTGCCCTGTGCTTCCAGCTGACTCCTCCTTCTCATGGTGCCCCCTTTACCCCATCCACTTGTGCTATACCTGAGCGTGCCCAGGAGCAGCCTGCTCATTGAGTCTCTCATTTTTGGTCACTCCGGTGGGATCCTTACCTGGAATCCTTGCTTGGTTCCTGGCTCTCGCCCCTCTCCTCACCCACCAGGGCCCCGCACCATGCCCTCCCATTGCCCTCCTCCTGGGCTCCATCCCTTACCAGGCCCCCTTTGCCCATTCCCTGACCCTGGTTTCTCACCTGGGCCAGAGCACCTTATGGGAAACAGCGCTTCCTCTCACTTGAGCTACTTGCTCTTATTTGGCCCTTGGTCCTGCACACGGAACCCTGACACCTGGCAGTGGCCCTGGGCCTCATGCCTGCCTGTCACCTGTCGGATCCCCTGCCTTCCCTCCCTGGCCTTGTGTACTGTCCTGGGCCCCCTGCCCCAGCCTTGGCCCTCAACTCTCCATTCCCTGGCCTGGCTCCTCCTTGGAGCTTCCGGTGACCCTTCTTGTTGCCTGCATTTCTAGGCTTTGACTTTGCGCCCCTTGCTTGAGCCAATTCCCTTGGCTCCCCTCCCCTGCAGAACCCTAGTGCTGCCCACCTGCCCACCATACCTTTTCTGCCCTTGCATGGGACCTCATCTAGGTTCCTACCCTGGTCTCCATTTGGGGGTCCTGGCCCCCACCCCAACAACACCCATCCTCTGGTACTTTCCACTGTGCCCTCCTTTGGATCTCCTGTTGTCCCTATCCCTGCCATGCCCCTTTTCTGGATCCCTTTACTATGATGCACACAATGGCCAGGGAACTTGACCTGGCATTTTGGCTCTGGGGGTTCCCTTTGGGAAAATGTTGCTGTGCCCCTTGCCTGGGCCCTTTGGCCTCCCTCAGCCCAGCCCTGCTCCCCAACCCTGACACACAGCAGTGGACCTGGTCTTTGAGCCCTCCTCTCACTGTACCACCCGCTCCATTTTATATTCTCCCTCCCCTCCCAGTCCAGTTAGTTTTCATGAGGCACTGGCCAAGGCCCTGCCCATTGGCTCTCCATTCCTTGGCCTTGTCCCTTGCTTGACCCCTGGCCGCCCTTCTTGAGGACTCTATCCCTGTCCTGTGATTTCAGGCCCATTTTTCCGGCCTCCTCCTGGGCCTCCTCTCTGTTCCCCTTTGAACTGTGGTTCCCTGGCATTGCCAGGACCCTCCCCTCCCCCTGTTTCTCCCTAACCTGGGCTCCTCGAAAGGGTCCTGGCTCCCCACCAACCCTCGCCCCCAATTCCGGATGCAAGGTAGCTCCTCAGAGTGCCCACCTTTGGCCATTTTTTGGTCCTGGTCCCTCTATGCAATTCTAATCACTTGAGGCAGAGGAGTGGAATTGACTGACCTCTGCACCCTGAAGACTCCCTATGGGATACATAGCCCTTCCCCTCACCTGGGCCCTGTTCGCCTTCCAAACATTGAAACCTGGCAGTGAACTTGGGTTGTTCACTGTCCTTGCCCTGCACAATCTTCTCCCTTCCCTCCCCTACCATCTAGCCTTGCATGTTGCCCCTACCCCAACCTAGCCCTCCCTAACCCTGAAATTTTACACTCCAGTTTCAGGGCCTGGCTGCTTGCCTGAGCTCTGGACCATGTTCCTTGTATTGCATCATGTTGTGAGGTGTCACTTCACATACGTATGACCTGGGGGCCCCCTTGCCTGGGCCCCTTAGTGCGCTCTACTGGGTGCCCTTGGTGCTGCCCTCTGTCTCCACATCCTAGCGCCAATCCTTCCTCTCCTTCTACTAGCACCTTTCCCTGGAGTGCTGGCCTCCTGCTCCTTGGGTTTCTAATGATCTGTGGGTGGGATAAGTCAATTGCCTGGGACCCTGTCTTGGGTCCTGGCTCTTGCCCCACTCTGCACCCATCGAGACCCCACGCAATGACCTCCTGTAGCCTTCCTCTGGGTCCCCGTCCCTTGCCAGGACCCTTGGCCTAGTCCCTGGCCCTTGATTCTCATTTGGGCCAGGGCACCTCATGGAAAAGAGAGCCCTGCTCCTCACCTGGGCCCCTTGCTCTCTCTGGGTGCTTGGTCCTGCACCCAGAACACTGAGATCTGACAGTGGTCCTGGGCCTGAAGCCTGACTCTCCACTGCCACATCCCTGCCTTCCCCCCTCAGCCATTTCCACAATCCTAAGCCCTTGCCACAGCCCTGGCCTTATCTCTCTATTCCCTGGCCTGTCTCCTCACTTGAGCCTATGGTGGTCCTTCTTGCTCCATGTGTCCCTGGGCTTGGACTGCAGGCCACTTGATTGGGCTGCTTCCCTGCTCCCCTTGGCTTCACTGCATTGCAGAACCCTAGTGCTGCTCACCTGCCCAGCCCCTCCCTTCCCTACTCTTTCAGGATGGGGCCCACCTCTAGGTCCCTAGCCTGGTATCCTTGCTGGGGTCCTGTCCCCCAACCCACCAACAGGCATTCTCTGGCACTACCTACGGTGCCCTCCTTGGGATCTCTGTCTCTGTCTCTGCTGTGCCCCTTTTCCTGATCCCTTCATGAGGATGCTCACCTGGGCCAGAGGACTGGACCTTGACTTTTGGCCCTGTGGGCTCTTTTTGGGAAAATGTAGCCCTTCCCCTTTTTCTAGACCTTTGCCACCCTCAGCCCAGGCCCTAATCCCCAAACCTGACACCAATCAGTGGACCTGGGCCTTGAGCCGTCCTCTCCTTGTGCCACCTGCTCCCCATTCTCTGTCTGCTCCTCTCCAAAGCCCTGTTTTCATGGGACCCCTTCCAGGGACACCACTCTTCACTCTCCATTCCTGGGCCTGGCTCCTTGCTTGAAGCTGCCCTTCTCCAGGACCCTGTCCGTTTCCCTTGATTTCAATCCCCTTTATCAGGTCCCCTCCTGTGCCTCCCCTCTGTTCTTGTATTGGAGTGGCACCCCTTTCTCCACAAAAAAGTCTTACCTGGGCTTCTCCAGAAGTCTTCACCATGGCTGATTTTAGGACTGTCAGCAACAGTTCAACGTAGATAAACTTCCTCTTTTCCTGTCACCCTGTTTTACTTGGCCACTGGCCGAGAAGATAAAAGCACTCCAGGTGCTGGCCACCCCCTTACAAGTTTTTCACAAATATATCCAGTATAGTAGTTTGTAGAAATGTGCAAACAAGACATCTGACCTTGAGATGGGCTTCACAGAGATATCTACGTTTTTAATATAAGTTACCAACTGGACTCCATGGTAACAACTGGCAGGGAGAGGAATAAAGGGGAAAAGAAGCTCTCCCCTTCTCAAGAGTTGTCCTTGAAGAGTTAACTTGCTCAAAACAGTGAAAGAAACAGCTGCTTTTATGTGAACTTCTGCAGACTGTGAACTTCTGAGCCCCTCCCCTTACATGCTGGGTATAAAATTCTGACTGCCTGAAATCGGGATTCAGGGGATTAATTGATTACAGCAAAAGCTGTGCTCTCTGAACCTGGCTGCAGCCAAATAAAACTGTTTCCTGCTGTGTTCGATGCCTTGCCTCATTTGACCCCAAAACAGTACTGTTTGTATCCTGGCACTGGCTGGACTCTCCCCACTCCCACTGCTTCTCCCTAGCCTGGGCTAGAAAGAATGGGTCATGGCTAGAATGGGTCATGGACACCACCGACCCTGCCAATTCCGGAAAAATGTTATCCCCTCACAGTGCCCTCCTTTGGTTCTGGGTCCAGGCCCAGGTGCGAGGACTTGGCTCTCCATTACTGGGCCAGGCTCTTGCTTGAGCCCCTGGCCACACTTCTCAAGGACCCTGTTGCTGTCCCTTGGTTTCACACCCCTGTTTCCAGCCCCCTCCAGTGCCTCCCCTGTGTCCCCTCATGCTGTGATATCCCGACACTGCCGGGACCCTCCACTCCCCCTGCTTCTAACTAGCCAAGGCTCCTCGAATGGGGCATGGCAGCCCACTGACCTCCCATCTCTTCACACCAAGTATCCCCTCATAGTACCTGTGAGCTCAAGCATGCAAACAGTTAAATTTTGTTGTGCTTAGCAAAACAAGGAGTTCTGTGAGAAAGTATGAACTCTTTGAACTGTGTCCTTGTTGCTGTCTTAAGAAGATAGGAGAAAAGAATGTTCTGCCAAGTGTAAAATTTATGTGTGTGTGTGTGTGTGTGTGTGTGTGTGTGTGTGTGTTTGCCTGGGAATAACTAACCACAAGTTAATTGATAAGAAATATGGAGCACTGTGACCATAAACAAAGTTTTCCTGAGAATGTTTATCCATGCTTGTAAGGATTAAGCTGACGAAAGGATGTTTTTTCTTTCCCCTTGTTTTAATTAACAATGCTGTGTAAAAGGAGAGAAAAAGTAAAGACCATGCTCATTTTCTATTCATTGCATGTGTGTGCGTGTGTCTTTCTTAAGCATCTCTGCTGTACCAGGAATTACAGATTGTCAGCAGGTCTGACAAGTACCCTCTTTTGCCCCTCCTTTGGTCCAGTTCCCTCTCTGAGGATCTACTCAGCTGGAGGAGAGGATGGGAATTGGCTGGTCTCTGCACCCTGAATGCTCCCTATGGGAAACAGCCCTGCCACTCACCTGAGTCCCCTTCACCGCCTGAACTTTGAGGCCTGGAAGTTAACATGGGACTTGCTCCAACCAAGCCCTGAGCAATCCTCTCCCTTTCCTCCCCTGCCTTCTGGCCTTGTATGCTGCCCCTTCTCCAATCCAGCCCTCCCTAACCCTGACCCTTTCCTCTCCAGTCCCTGGGCCTGGGCACTTGCCTGAGCCCCTGACTGCATTCTTTTGGTGGCTTACCATGGGGTATCTTGGTGTGGGGTCTGACCTGGGAGCCCCTTGATTGGGCCACCTAGTGTGCTCCCTTCCTTGCCCTTTTCACTGCCCTCTGTCTCCTCTTCCTAGTACCTCCCTTTCCTCTACTTCCCCTAGCACATTTCCCTGGTGGACAGGGCTCCTGCTCCTTGGGTTTCTAATCCTCTTTGGGTCGGGTGGTCCCTTGCCTGGAATCCTTGCTTGGGTCCTGGCTCTTGCCCCTCTTTGCACCCACTGCGATCCTGTGCCATGCCCTCCCATGACCGTCTTCTGGGAACTTGTCCATTGCCAGGACCCCTTGGACCAGTCCCTGGCCCTTGATTCTCATCTGGGTCAAGGCACCTTGTGGGAAACAGAGCGAGATCCAACATGGCAGCGGGCGCAGAGAGATCAAGTCTCTGACCTCTTCAGCTGTGCGGGCATAGGGAGTCGTAAACCATCTAAATGCTGTTTGATCAGGATCACTAGGCAATGCTGAGCTGACGTGGATCTGGGGGGAACAGTCTGGGCCTCTCAGAACACACACCGAGCCTGGATTGGCTGAATTCAAGCTCCTGTTCGCCTGCTTCTCGAAGACAAACTGCTGTGACTCAACACTAAAGGATCCCACTGAAACAACTGGTCGGTCCTTCTGATCCTATGGAGGTTAATGCAAACCGAGCCTACATAGGAAGTGGCCACAGGATTGAAACAGGGCTTGGGAGAGACAGTCAGGACCCACCCGTTGCATTGGTCACCTGGCAAAGGGAAATGAAATGTCGCCATTTGCATGGGATTCCACCATGGCAGAGGACTGACGTCACCAGAATGCGGAGGAGGAGATAACTTCATTGAAACCAGTGGCTACAGGTGTGTAATCCCCTAGCCTTCCCTCTCCCCAGTGGGGAAACCTTAAGGGCCCCTCCCAGCTCTCCCATAAGGGCCCCTCCCAGCTCTCCCATGAGCGCGATAGCCAGACGGAGGGAATCAGGAGTTCCTGCGGTGTGGAACTCCCGGCTACCGCTCCCACCAGTGCTGACAACTGAAGTCTTTTTCACTAGCTACTGGGGGCGTGGCTACTGGAGGCTAAGCAAAATTCGCTGAGGATTCTCAGCCCCAAGCTCTACAAACTTAGGGTCTGAGGGAATGGCAAACAGGGAGGGTGTGCCCAGGCGTTCATGAAAACAGGGCTCCCAGAAGCAGCAGACCTGGCGTGTAGCCAGTATTGTGGTGAGCATCACCGGTGAGCGGGGCCTGGCTTGAGGAAAAGTGGGGAAGCCACTAGACACAAGAGAAGGCCCTAGGCACTCAGGATTGGAGACCGGCCCAGTCTGGGAGGAAGAGCTGCTGCACAGTGATTGGTTCCCGCGTATTGAGAGGAGAAGCTTGGCCCGGTGGGCACAGCTCCACCTACTGGAAGAGAAGTTAATCAAACTCTAAGACTGCATTTATTAATTTTTTTTAAAATTTGGGTTCTTTTTTATTTTCATTTTTTGGGTTGTCTTTTAATTTTTTAAAAAATAATTTTAATTTTTTTCTATTTTTTTAAATTTTAATTTTAATTTTTTATTATCATTATTTTTATTTTTTATTTTCTATTTTTTTCTTTTGTCTTTTCATTTCTTTTCAATTTTCTTATTCCCCTTCCTTGAATTCTACCTGCTTACTCTCATTCTCTTTAGTGACTTCTTCCCTTCCATTTTAATACCTTTCCTCCCAAGCATCAAATAAATTTATAGGAGTAAACAGTAACTCAGCAGTCAAACAGAACAAGAAGTAACATGTGCAACATGAAAAAGCAAGGAAGAAAAGGAGTACAAACAATGCAGGACAGTCTAAATATTCAGGAGGACCTAGAGTCATCAGAAAAATGGTCATATAAAGAACTCAAGGAATACCTTAGACAGATGGAATGGAACCTTAAAGAGGATATGAGCCAGCAAATTCAAACAGTGAAAGAACACATTGAAAATGAATTACATAAACAGATAAAAGAAGAAGTTAAGCATCTTTATCAGGAGATAGAGATTATATAAAAAATCAAACAATAATTCTAGAAATGAAGGAAACTATAAACCAAATTAAAAACTCAAATGAGAATATCACTAACAGAGTTGGAGCAAGTAGAAGCCAGAACGTCAGATAATGAAGACAAAATATATCATCTTGAAAAGAGTCTAGCCAACTCAGAAAGGCTGGTAAAAAATTATGAGAAAAACATCCAAGAGATATGGGATAACATAAAAAACCAAACTTAAGAGTAATCGGGATAGAGGAAGGTATAGAGATTCAAACCAAGGGAATGAGTAACCTGCTGAATGAAATAATTACAGAAAACTTTCTAGAAATGAAAAAGGAAACGGATATACAAATTGTAGATGCATACAGGACACCGAGCATACAAAATCACAGTAGACCAATGCCACGACACATTGTTATGAAGATATCCAATATACAGAACAAAGAGAAAATATTAAAAGCTACAAGAGAAAGGAGGCGGATTACATTCAGGGGTAAACCAATAAGGTTAACAACGGATTTTTCATCACAGACACTGAAAGCGAGAAGATCCTGGAACAACGTATTTCAAATACTGAAAGACAATGGATGCCAACCAAGAATTCTGTATCCAGCAAAATTAAGCTTCAGGTACAACAACAAAATAAAAATGTTTCATGATAAACAAAAGTTAAAAGAGAGTCTGCGGCGCGCACGGGGAAAGCGGCGAGGTGCCGAAGCGGGGGTGCAGCGATACGGATTCTGGGGGCTCCCTCCAGCGGAACAATGGCCATGCTTAGTGCTGAGTTCCGGCTTTGAGACAGAGGAGAGAAGCGGTCCAGTTCGGTTCTGGACAAAAGTCGGACCACGGAGGAGGACAGCAGCCGCCATCTTGGAGAGATTATGTAATCATCTCTGTATTCTACTGATCTCAGCGCATTCAGCTACGGAACAGGTGATTTCAGGCTGGTATTAGCCTGCGTCTAGCAGACAGATCACTCAGGCTCGGGAATTGAGAACCAGTGGAGAGTACTCCTGGGGGCTTGTTTCTGGCAAGCGGGCGCCGTGCTCTGAGCGGCCGGATTCTGGTCCTGGGGGCTGCCTTGGCCCAGGGTTTGGGAATCCACGGAGACTGCGTGTGGAGGCCAGCTCCAAGTGGAGCGTGCGCTGAGCTTGGGGCGGCTGGGGTCTGACTCCCAGAACAGTTTTGGCCCGGGGCTGGGGAGCCCGCGGGGACTGTGTCTTTGAGCCCACGCCCAGAGGAGTGTACACCGAGTTTGGAGAGCTTAGAGCGGCCAGGCTCTGGCTCCTGGAACTGCTTTGGCCTGGGGCTGGGGAACCCACGGGGGGGGCGCTCCTTGGAGCCAGCCCCCAGTGGAGCATGCATTGGGATCGGAGAGGCCGGGTTCTGGCTCCCGAAACTGCCTTGACCCAGGGCTGGGGAACCTGTAGTGACTGCTTCTCGGTCAGGGTCCTGCTAGGTGCTGTGGGGGCCAGGGGGGCAGAGTGGAGCTGCCGCCTGCACCCAGAGCAGGCCAAGTGACCCGCTGGCGTGGTATCACGACACCCCAACTGCAGCTGGGGCAGAAGTGAGTAGCTGCCCATGCCTAGAATAGGACCAGCGACCCGACGGCGCGGTAGCCAAGTAACTCCATTTGGAGTAGGGGCTGTGCAAAGCCGCCGTCTGAGCCTGCAAGGTAGGCAGACCTGCAACCCACTGGCAGGACAGGCCTGGTAGCCTGCCAGCGTGGGGGACATGTAGCACCGAGACAGTCACATCACACTGGTTGGAGTGGAGGCAGAGCAGGGCCGCCGCCCGTGCCTGGAGGGGGCTCAGCGCCCCGTTGGAGAGGCAGTCAGGTACCCCCATTGGGAGTGGGGGCTGTGAAGAATTGCCGCCCGAGCCCGCAGGGTGGGCAGACCTGCGACTCACCGGCAGAATAGGCCTAGAGGCCTGCCAGCGTGGTAGACACGTCACACCAATTGGAGTGGGGATTGAGCAGAGCCGCCACCCACATCCGGATCAGGACCAAGGACCTGAGGGTGTGGTAGTTACGTCACCACAATTGGAGTGGGGCAGAGCAGAGCTGCCACCCACGCCTGCAGGGGGGTCAGACCTGTGACCGACCAGCGTGGTAGACAGACCACTCTAATTAGAGGAGGAGCACAGCCACTACCCTCCCTGCAAGGGAGACTTCCCAACTATATAAGAGGAATATAAATAAATAGGGGGTAAATTTCAAAAGCACAACAGTTTCACCAAGCAGAAAGAAACACGAGCGGTATGAAAAGACAAGGAAAGAAAGGACCACAAGCAATGCGGGTCAACTCAACTTTAGAAGAGGTAATAGCTGCAACAGATGGAATGTCAGATAAAGAGTTCAGGATATACATGCTTCAGATGATCTGCAGTCTCAAGGAAGACATGAGACAGCAAAATCAGACAATGAAAGATCACATTGACAAGGAACTACATAAAAAAATCCAGGAAGTAAAAGATCAATTTCACAGGGAGATAGAGGTAATAAAAAACAAACAAATAGAAATCCTAGAAATGCAGGAAGCAATAAACCAACTTAAAAACTCAATTGCGAATACTACCAGCAGAGTAGATCACTTAGAAGATAGAACATCAGACAATGAAGACAAAGTATTTCAAATAGAAAAGAACATAGACAGCTCAGCAAGTCTGCTAAGAAACCATGGGCAGAACATCCAAGAATTATGGGATAATATAAAAAGACCAAACTTAAGAGTCATTGGGATACAGGAAGGCACAGAGATCCAAACCAAAGGAATAAATAATCTATTCAGTGAAATAATACGAGAAAACTTCCCAGACTTGAAGAATGAGACAGAATCCCAAATCCTAGAAGCCTACAGGATGCCGAATGTGCAAAATCATGAGATCCACACCTAGGCACATTATAATGAAGATGTCCAACATACAGAATAAGGAGAGAATTTTAAAAGCTACAAGAGAAAGGAAGCAGATTACATTTAGGGGTAAACCAATCAGGATAACAGCTGATCTCTCAACACAGACTCTCAAAGCTAGAAGATCCTGGAATAACATATTTCAAACACTGAAAGAAAATGGGTTCCAACCAAGAATCATATATCCGGCGAAATTAAGCTTCAGGATGGAAGATGAAATTAAAACCTTCCACGATAAACAAAAGTTAAAAGAATTCGCAGCTAGAAAACCATCTCTTCAAAAAATCCTTGGCAAAACATTACAGGAAGAGGAAATGAAAAATAACATTGAAAACCAACAGGGGAGGTAGGACAGTAAAGGGGGGAAAGTAATCAAAGAGGAAAACTAATCAGGTTTAGTAACATTAATAAACAAATATGGCTGGAAGAACAAACCATATCTCAATAATCACCCTAAATGTGAATGGCTTAAACTCACCAATTAAGAGACACAGGCTAGTTGAATGGATCACAAAACAAGACCCAACAATATGCTGCCTACAGGAGACGCATCTGATAGGAAAAGATATACATAGACTGAAGGTGAAAGGTTGGGAAAAATACCACTCATATGGACTGCGGAAACAAGCAGGAGTATCCATATTCATATCTAAGAAAATAGATGTCAAGCCAAAGTTAATCAAAAGGGATAAAGAAGGACATTTCATACTGCTCAAGGGAACCATACACCAACAAGACATAACAATCATAAATATATATGCCCCAAATAATGGTGCAGCTATGTTCATCAAGCAAACTCTTCACAAGATCAAGAGTCTAATAGACCACCATACAATAATCATGGGAGACTTCAACACACCTCTCTCACCACTGGACAGATCTTACAAACAAAAGTTAAATAAGTAAACTATAGAACTCAATAACACAATTAACAACCTAGACTTAATTGACATATATAGACTATACCACCCAACATCAAGTAGCTACAGTTTTTTCTCAGCAGCACATGGAACCTTCTCAAAAATAGATCATATATTATGTCACAGGGCAACTCTTAGACAATATAAAGGAGTAGAGATAATACCATGCACCTTATCTGATCATAATGGAATGAAACTGAATATCAATGATAAAAGAAGGAAGGAAAAATCATGCGTCACTTGGAGAATGAACAATAGGTAACTGAATGATCAATGGGTTTTAGAAGACATCAAGGAGGAAATTAAAAACTTCTTAGAGTTAAATGAAAACACAGACACAACATATCGGAATCTATGGGACACATTGAAAGCAGTTCTAAGAGGAAAATTCATTGCTTGGAGTTCATTCCTCAAAAAAAGAAAAAACCAACAAATAAATGATCTCATACTTCATCTCAAAATCCTAGAAAAAGAAGAGCAAAACAACAGCAAAAGAAGTAGAAGGCAAGAAATAATTAAAATCAGAGCTGAAATTAATGAAATCGAAACAAAAGAAACAATTGAAAAAATTGACAAAACTAAAAGTTGGTTCTTTGAAAAAATAAATAAAATCAACAGACCCTTAGCCATGCTAACAAAGAGAAGAAGAGAGACAACCCAAATTAGTAGCATACGGGATGAAAAAGGCAATATCACAACAGACACTTCAGAAATACAGAAGATAATCAGAAATTATTTTGAATCCTTATACTCCAATAAAATAGAAGACAGTGAAGGCATAGATAAATTTCTTAAGTCTTATGATCTGCCCAGATTGAGTCAGGAGGATATAGACAACCTAAACAGACCAATAACAATAGAGGAAATAGAAGAAACCATCAAAAGATTACCAACTAAGAAAAGCCCAGGACTGGATGGCTATACAGCAGAGTTTTACAAAACCTTTAAAGAGGAATTAACACCAATACTTTTCAAGCTATTTCAGGAAATAGAAAAAGAGGGAGAACTTCCAAATTCATTCTACGAGGCCAACATCACCCTGATTCCGAAACCAGACAAAGACACTTCAAAGAAAGAAAACTACAGACCAATATCTCTAATGAACCTAGATGCAAAAATCCTCAATAAAATTCTGGCAAATAGGATTCAAAAACATGTCAAAAAAATTATACACCATGATCAAGTAGGATTCATCCCTGGGATGCAAGGCTGGTTCAATATACGGAAATCAATAAATGTTATTCACCACATCAATAGACTTAAAAATAAGAACCATATGGTCATCTCGATAGATGCAGAAAAAGCATTCGACAAAGTACAGCATCCCTTTATGTTTAAAACTCTAGAAAAATTAGGGATAACAGGATCATACCTCAACATTGTAAAAGCGATCTACAATAAGCCACAGGCCAGCATCATTCTGAATGGAGAAAAATTGAAGGCATTCCCTCTAAGATCTGGTACAAGGCAGGGATGCCCTCTCTCACCACTTCTGTTCAACATAGTCCTCGAAACACTGGCCAGAGCAATTAGACAGATGAAAGAAATTAAAGGCATAAAAATAGGAAAAGAAGAACTTAAATTATCACTATTTGCAGATGACATGATTCTATACCTAGCAGACCCAAAAGGGTCTACAAAGAAACTATTAGAGCTAATAAATGAATTCAGCAAAGTGGCAGGATATAAGATCAACATGCATAAATCAAATGCATTCCTGTATATCAGCGACAAATCCTCTGAAACGGAAATGAGGACAACTACTCCATTCACAATATCCCACCAAAAAATAAAATACTTGGGAATCAACCTAACAAAAGAGGTGAAAGACTTATACAATAAAAACTACAAAACCCTAAAGAGAGATATTGAAGAGGATCTTAGAAGATGGAAAAATATACCCTGCTCATGGATAGGCAGAACTAACATCATCAAAATGGCAATATTACCAAAAGTCCTCTATAAGTTCAATGCAATGCCGATCAAAATCCCAACAGCATTTCTTGTAGAAATAGATAAAACAATCATGAAATTCATATGGAGTAATAAAAGACCCAGAATAGCAAAAACAATGCTAAGCAGAAAGTGTGAATCAGGCGGTATAGGGATACCAGACTTCAAACTATACTACAGAGCAATAGTAACAAAAACAGCATGGTACTGCTACCAAAACAGGCGGGTGGACCAATGGTACAGAATAGAGGACACAGTAACCAATCCACAAAACTACAACTATCTTATATTTGATAAAGGGGCTAAAAGCATACAATGGAGGAAAGATAGCATCTTCAACAAATGGTGCTGGGAAAACTGGAAATCTATTTGCATCAAAATGAATCTGAATCCCTTTCTCTCGCCATGCACAAAAGTTAACTCAAAATGGATCAAGGAGCTTGATATTAAATCAGAGACACGGCGTCTGATAGAAGAAAAAGTTGGCTATGATCTACATACTGTGGGTTCGGGCTCCAAATTCCTCAATAGGACACCCATAGTGCAAGAGTTAACAACTAGAATCAACAAATGGGACTTACTCAAACTAAAAAAGTTTTTTTCTCAGCAAAAGAAACAATAAGAGAGATAAACAGGGAGCCTACATCCTGGGAACAAATCTTTACTCCTCACACTTCAGATAGAGCCCTAATATCCAGAGTATACAAAGAACTCAAAAAATTAGACAATAAGATAACAAATAACCCAATCAATAAATGGGCCAAGGACCTGAACAGACACTTCTCAGAGGAGGACATACAATCAATCAATAAGTACATGAAAAAATGCTCACCATCGCTAGCAGTCACAGAAATGCAAATCAAAACCACTCTAAGATACCATCTCACTCCAGTAAGATTGGCAGCCATCATGAAGTCCAACAACAACAAGTGCTGGAGAGGATGTGGGGAAAAGGGTACACTTGTTCATTGTTGGTGGGACTGCAAATTGGTGCAGCCAATTTGGAAAGCAGTATGGAGATTTCTTGGAAAGCTGGGAATGGAACCACCATTTGACCCAGCTATTCCCCTTCTGGGTCTATTCCCTAAAGACCTAATAAGAGCAGGCTACAGGGACACTGCTACATTTATGTTCATAGCAGCACAATTCACGATAACAAGATTGTGGAACCAACCTAGATGCCCTTCAATAGATGAATGGATAAAAAAAATGTGGCATTTATACACAATGGAGTATTACTCTGCATTAAAAATGACAAAATCATAGAATTTGGAGGGAAATGGATGGCATTAGAGCAGATTATGCTAAGTGAAGCTAGTCAATCTTTAAAAAACAAATGCCAAATGACTCTTTTGATATAAGGGGAGTAACCAAGGACAGGGTAGGGACGAAGAGCTCGAGAAGAAGAATAACATTAAACAGGGATGAGAGGTGGGAGGGAAAGGGAGCGAGAAGGGAAAGTGCATGGAAATGGAAGTTGATCCTCAGGGTATACAAAATTACATATAAGAGGAAAGGAGGGGTAAGACAAGATAATACAAGTGGAAGAAATGATTTACAGTAGAGGGGGTATGTTGAGAGCCACAGCCAAAGGGGCCCCAGTAAATTTCCAGCTGCCGGCTGATGATCCAGCTGCTGGCTGATGATCCAGCTGCCAGCAAACTTCCAGATGCCGGCTGATGATTGGCTCACAGTGGCCCCAGCAACATCTAGCTGATTGGCTCCTCTGTGGTGATGTTCATTGGGCTGTTTCCCTTCCCTTCAGACTGCCAGCTGATGATTGGCTCACAGCAGCCCCAGCAACATCTAGCTGATTGGCTCCTCCATGGAGCTGCTCATTGGGGGACTTCTGTGGCTCTGCCCACACAACGCAGCCAATCGGCCTCAAGAGCAGGAGGATTGTGGGAGGTTGAGAGGCTGGTGTGGGGGTGAGAGGCTTGTGGAAGCCGGTGGTGGCAGTCTGGCTGTGCACAATTCAGGAGCCACTTGTCAACAGAAACTATCTTTATTTTCAGAACTACAAACGCCAAACAAAACAGCTCCTCAGGGAAAAAACCCTCAGAGCCCAACTGCCACCACTGGCTTCCACAAGCCTCTCACCCAGCTGGATCATCAGCTGGCAGCTGGAAGTTTGCTGGCAGCTGGAAGTTTGCTGGGGCCCCTTTGGCTGTGGCTCTCAACGTCTCCCCCTCTCTGTTTAAACAACAAGCATGTGGCTTAGGGATCGTGCCTGCCTTAGGTTGTCCAATACTACATATGGTCCTTACCCGTCTTCGGATGAGCCGACCTCAGGGCGTCAGCCTCCTGTCTTAGGTTGGTACCATTGTAATTGGATCTTACCCGTCATTGACTACCAGTCCAGTATATAGCCACACCTGTGAAGAGGTCTCAGCGGGGGGGGGGGGGGATGAGGTTCTTTGCCTTACCTCTGTTGGCCCGCAAATTTTAGCTGAATGATCATGACAAGCAGAAAGGAGGAAGATACACCAAGCCAATTGACGGCTCTTTTTGGAAAAATTGTACCACCGATGACATCATCAGCAAAAATACCCCAACACTACCACAAGTTGATGCACTAACAGATAGTTCACAATGCATACAAGTGAGTTCACAATGCATACAAGTGACACATAGTCTAGGCAAGTTCTGCAAGCAGTTCAGTGATGGCTATTGCAGAAGCTGTAGATTAGTTTTATCTTTGTCTTCACTGGCACTAGGATGAAGATAGGAATTCTGGCAATAATGGCTAAAGAAATAATTATATAACATTCCAGAAGGCACTAAAAGAAAACAATTTTCTTAACAATTTACATTGTCTTCACCAGCACTGTGATGAAGATAGGAATTCTGGTAATAATGGCTAAAGAAAAAATTGTGTAACATTCCAGAAGGCACTAAAAGAAAACAATTTTCTTAACAATTTACATTATCTTGAAGAGAATTATTAAATATAATGAAAAGGAAAGGTGAAAGTAAACAAACAGATCTGTTAACCTCCTTTTTTGTTTACATATTAAAACAATTCTTAACAGTTATTTACCCAATTTAAATTAAACCATTTAAATCACGTGAATAAAAAAAAATATTTGGATCCATTTTTTTTCATGAGCGCTCATCATATATGATATATGGACATACATACATTCAAACGTATAACACAAAACACAAGTGTGCACACATAATATAATACATACAAAAAAAATAGAACTTCATGATATGGGAAAGGGCAATAATAAAATATATATTGAAAAAAGCATCCTGGTTCTGTCGCAGATGTAAGGATAGTCAAATTGGAGTTTTGGATATCAGCTGTTATGGATTTGAGCTAAATCATCTTCCTTTTGGTCTGTAGAAATCGCTTTAGTTAATCTCTCTGGAATCCAAATTGGCTGCTGTTCTCCCTGTGGAAACACACAAACAGACCCCCGACTCCAGACAATCACTGGGTCAGGATTTTAGTTAATCTCTCCAGAATCCAAATCGGCTGCTGTTCTTCCTGTGGAAACACACAAACAGACCCCCGACTCCAGACAATTACTGGGTCAGGACCTTTCCATTGTCCTGTTAGAATATCTTTCCAAAGTACCTTGGGCTTATGTACATTTTTTGGACACATATGCCTTTCTGCAGCACTAAGTCCTGATGAATCCAAATTTAAAAAGTTTAGAGTAAAAAGGGTTATTTTAAGTTTATCTTTGGAGAATATATACCCCTTCCCATATATACCTTCTTCTTGTTTTTCTAATCTTTTTCCTTTCCTAAAACATTGTCTAGCCATAATAGTGGGTGCATTTTGATTGATATTATTTGTTAATGTCAAACCTAATTGATCTAGGAAATCTCATCCCCATAAATTTACGGGAAGATGATCCAATACATATGGCTGTATAGTTCCTTCACATCCTTCAGGATCCTTCCAATCTAATAATATTGCACTTCTATCGGGATTAGTCGCCACTCCTAGGCCTCGAAGCGTTTGAGTGGCTTTTTGTAATGGCCAATGTTTTGGCCATTCTTGACGAGAGATAATGCTAAGGTCTGCACCTGTATCCAGTAGCCCATTAAATTTATGTCCTTGAATATTTAATTTTAGCATGGGGCGAGAATCTAAATTTAAAGAAAGCATAGCCCAATCTACACCTGTGGAGCCTAATCCCTTGGAACCTCTTTCTACAGCATGACTGGAAAATTTATCATGTAGGCTTGGTATTATTAGTAACTGTGCTATTCTATCTCCTGGTGGAATTGTTGATATACCCTTTGGAGAACTGGCTATAATTTTTATTTCACCTTCATAATCAGGATCAATTACCCCAGGACTTATCAAAAGTCCTTTTAGAATAGAAGAGCTGCGTCCCAATAATAAGCCTACTGTTCCTTTGGGAAGAGGTCCTTTTACCCCTGTGGGAATGATTTGAATTCCCATCTCTGGAGTTAGTACTGATTTGGCAGAGGTGCAGATGTCCAACCCTGCGCTCCCTCTGGTTTGTCTGATGAGGGATCTGATGTCCTGGGCACTGCCCTGATGGGGTTGCTGGGGTTGCTGGGTTTCTCCAGTGCTCCATATATTTGTGGTTTGGGGCCCTGGAGCATTGGGGCCCCCTGTTCATTTTTTTGGCAATGGAGCCCGATGCCTTTGTCCACGATATTGTGGATAAACACCTTGTCCTTGTTAGATTTTTGATAATGGAGTACCCTCTATGGTGGTTTGAGAATGGTATTCATTAGCCCAATGTAATAGAGTACCCTCTATGGTGGTTTGAGAATGGCATTCATTAGCCCAATGTCTTCCTCTACGGCATCGTGGGCAAATACTCGGTATTCTACTCGTTTGGTACCTAGTTTTGTTAAACCCTCCTCCTATGGCACAATTCCTTTTAAAATGTCCTGTTTGTTGACAATTGTAGCATGTTCTTGGCCTGGCATATAAAGCCTGTTTTACTGCAGCTGCCACAATTTGCCCTTGTTCATTAATGTCTCTGGCATCTAAAGCCTGTTTTACTGCAGCTGCCACAATTTGCCCTTGTTCATTAATGTCTCTGGCATCTAAAGCCTGTTTTACTGCAGCTGCCATGATTTGCTCTTGTTCATTAATGTCTCTACATAATTTAATATATGTGTTTAAATCCTCCTGTTTTCATGGTCTAATGATATCTCTGCACCAACGATTTGCTTGGTCATAAGCCAGTTGTTTTATTAATGGCATTGCTTGTTCTGTATTCCCAAAAATTCTGGTAGCTGTTTGAATAAGCCTATCTACAAATTCAGCATAAGGTTCATTAGCTCTTTGTATTATCTTAGATAATTGACCTTGTAAACCTCCATATCCTTGTAAAGTCTTCCATGCCTTAACTGCATCTACAGCAATTTGTGAATATACACCAGAATCATATGCATTTTGTTGCTGCCGATCCTCATAAGGTCCCTTTCCTAACAACATATCTAGTTTTCCCTGAGGATAACCAGCTGCTGCATTTTGCCTAGCTGTCTCCTTGCAAAATTCCTCATTGGCAACCTTCCATAACAGGTATTGTCCTCCATTTAGCACAGCTTTACACATATTAGCACAATCTGCTGGCGTCATGCTTAAGTTGGTAATGGATTTGACCAAGCTTACAGTGAAGGGTGCTTGAGGACCATAGGTTGTTACAGCCTCTTTTAGCTTCACTGATTTGAAATTTAAACCCTGGTAAATTCGCTGCCCTCCTACCTCAAATACAGGGCATACTTGAGATCCTGTCTCAGGATCCCAACTATCAACTGTGGGGGTTGGGAGTCTCCTAGCATATGGAGGTGGTGCTGTTGATTGGACACTTATGCCCTCTGGTGATAGAATGCTGTTAGTAGCAGTCTCCTGTAGAGGTGTGCTGTTGGTTGGACACTTTCGCTCTCTGATACAAAGGTGTTATTAGCAGTCTCCTGTTGTAACTTTTCCCCTGATGGCTTTTTCTGCTCTAAACTTCCTTCCTCTGTCTCACTAGCTCAGAAGACCTTCTCTTGTACTTGAATCTTTTCCTCTTTCTAACTAACTTGAGAGACCTTCTCTTTTACTTGAATCAATATGTCTTCTCCATCCTCTACCTTTGTCTGAACTGAAGGCTTTGGACTAAGAAAACCAGATACATTCGTCCACAATGGCAATGTGCCAACTGGCAGAGTCCCTGGGTTGTTCTTTTCTATTCTTTTTAAATCTTCACCATGATGGTTCCATTGTGATATATCTAACAACTCCTCCTTAAAAAGCCATGGGCTACATTTTTGTATTATATCAACTTATGCCCTGACTGCTCTTGATTTTACTGGGAAGCCTCCTTGCTCTAACAATTTACTTAACACTCTTTTGGTTTGTTTTTTACTAATTGCTGATCCCGTTTTCTACTATAATACAACCCAACAAGATGATGCCAAACAAAACCGAGACAGAATGCAATAAAAATGGAACCACTCAAAATCATTATATCAGCCTTTCTATCCTCCTGAAATGTCCATTCATCCTTTCTCCCTATCTGTTCCTCAGACGCAAATAGTTTTTCCTCAAATGTGAGTGGTTTTTATTCCCTCTCACTCATCTCCAGGGACAGGCAAGTTAAAACAAAAATGAAGCAAAACAAAAGAGTAAACTTAGAATGGCTACCCATCCTCTCGCCCTGCCCTCAGGGGCGAGCAGTTTACTTACCCTCAATCGCTCCCCGTGCAAGCCACCAAATGTCGAAGTCTGGCTGGGCACAACTCAGGAGCCACTTGTCAAAAGAAACTAGCTTTAATTTTAGAACTACAAACGCCAAACAAAACAGCTTCTCAGGGAAGAAACCCTCAGAGCCCAACTGCCACCACCGGCTTCCACAAGCCTCTCCCCCCCACACCAGCCTCTCAACCTCCCACAATCCTCCTGCACTTAAGGCCGATTGTCTGGGTTGCGTGGGCAGGGCCAAAGAAGACACCCAATGAGCAGCTCCGTGGAGGAGCCAATCAGCTAGGTGTCGCTGGGGCCGCTGTGAGCTAATCATCAGCTGGCAGTCTGAAGGGCAGGGAAACAGCCCAATGAACATCACCGCAGAGGACCAATCAGCTAAATGTTGCTGAAGCAGCTGTGAGCCAATCATCAGCCAGCAGATGGAAGTTTGCTGGCAGCTGGATCGTCAGCCGGCAACTGGAAGTTTGCTGGCAGCTGGAAGTTTGCTGGGGCCCCTTTGGTTGAGGCTCTCAACAGTAGCCCAAAGCAGAGACTGGGGAAACTCACTTTCATAGAAAGGGCTTGCCAAGCTTCCAAAAAACTATGAGTCTCCTGAAATCTCAGCAAATGTTTTTTCACCCAATCTGAATGACACTTTCATGTAATGATTAGTATAAAAATCCAACTTGGCTCACCAATTTTCGTTCTTCTTGGTTAAACCGTTCCTTTGCAGTAACCATTTTCATTTTGAGATTTCACGCTGTTTTCTCCTGTATGGATACATGTAGATGGAACTCTAAATCAAACACGGTTTGTGCTAGGTCTTTGAAACTTGGAACAATAAAGTAGTTCCAAGTTCTATCGCTATGCTTTATTTCCTATTGATGTAGCCCAAAGCAGAGACTGGCGAAACTCACTTTCATTGAAAAGGGTTGCCAAGCTTTCAAAATCTACGAGTCTTCTGAAGTCTCAGCAAATGTATTTTCACCCAATCTTGATGATATTTTCAGGTAATGATCAGTACAACAACCCCACTTGGCTAACCAAATTTCGTTCTTCTTGTTTAAACCATTCGTTTGTAGTAACATTTTTCATTTTACGGTTTCACTCTGTTTTCTCCTATATGGATACATGTAGTTGGAACTCTAAATCAAACACGGTTTGTGCTAGCTCTTTGAAACATGGCACAATAAAATAGTTCCAAGTTCTGTCTCTATGGTTTGTTTCCTATTGATGTAGCCCAAAGCAGAGACTGGAGAAACTCACTTTCATTTGAAGGGGTTCAGAAGCTTCCCAAAAACTACGAGTCTCCTGAAATCTCAGGAAATGTTTTTTCACCAATCTTGAAGATACTTTCAGGTAATGATCAGTACACTAATCCCACTTGGCTCACCAAGTTTCGTTCTTCTAGGTTAAACCGTTCGTTTGCAGTAACCGTTTTCATTTTGAGGTTTCACTCTGTTTTCTCCTATATGGATACATGTAGTTGCAACTCTAAATCAAACACGGTTTGTGCTGGCTCTTTGAAACTTGGCACAATAAATTAGTTCAGAGTTCTATCTCTGTGGTTTGTTAACTATTGATGTACACCAAAGCAGAGAGTGGCGAAACTCACTTTCTTTGAAAGGGGTTGCCAAGCTTCGAAAAAACTACGAGTCTCCTGAAATCTCAGCAAAAGATTTTTCAATTAATTTTGATGATACTTTCAGGTAATGATTGGTACACCAATCCCACACGCCTCACCAAATTTCGTTCTTCTAGTTAAAGCTGTCGTTTGCAGTAACCGTATTCATTTTGAGGTTTCACTCTGTGTTCTCCTATATGTATACATGTAGTTGGAACTCTAAATCAAACACTGTTTGTGCAAGCTCTTTGAAACTTGGCACAATAAAGAAGTTACAAGTTCTATCTCTAAGGTTTGTTTCCTATTGATGTAGCCCAAAGCAGAGACTGGCGAAACTCAGTTTCATTGAAAGGGGTTGCCAAGCTTCCAAAATCTTCGAGTGTCCTCAAATCTTCCCAAATATTTTTTCACCCAATTTTGATTATACTTTCAGGTAATGATCAGTACACCAATCCCACTTGGCTGAAATTTCATTCTTCTAGGTTAAACCGTTCATTTGCAGTAACTGTTTTCATTTTGTGGTTTCACTCTGTTTTCTTTATATGGGTACATGTAGTTAGAACTCTAAATCAAACATGGTTTGTGCAAGCTCTTTGAAACTTGGCACAATAAAGTAGTTCCAAGTTCTATCTCTATGGTTTGTTTCCTATTGATGTAGCCCAAAGCAGAGACTGGCGAAACTCAATTTCATTGAAAAGGGTTGCCAAGCTTCCAAAAAACTACGAGTCTCCTGAAATCTCAGCAAATGCTTTTTCACCCAATCTTGATGATACATTCAGGTAATGATCAGTACACCAATCTCACTGGGCTCACCAAATTTCGTTCTTCTAGGTTAAACCGTTCATTTGCAGTAACCGTTTTCACTTTGAGGTTTCACTCTGTTTTCTCCTATATGGATACATGTTGTTGGAATCTAAATCAAACACGGTTTGTTCTAGCTCTTTGAAACTTGGCACAATAAAGTAGTTCCAATATCTATCTTTATTCTTTGTTTCCTATTGATATAGCCCAAAGCAGAGACTTGCAAAACTCACTTTCATTGAAAGCGGTTGCCAAGCTTCCAAAAAACTACGAGTCTCCTGAAATCTCAGCAAATGTTTTTTCACCCAATCTTGATGATACTTTCACGTAATGATCAGTACAGCAATCCCACTTGGCTCACCATATTTTGTTCTTAAACGTTAAAAGGTTCGTTTGCAGTAACCATTTTTATTTTGAGGTTTCACTCTGTTTTCTCCTATATAGATACATGTAATGGAACACTAAATCAAACACGGTTTGTGCTAGCTCTTTGAATCTTGGCACAATAAAGTAGTTCCAAGTTCTATCTCTATGGTTTGTTTCCTACAGATGTAGCCCAAAGCAAAGACTGGCGAAACTCACTTTCATTGAAAGGCGTTGCCAATCTTGCAAAAAACTTCGAGTCTGCTTAAATCTCAGCAAATGTTTTTTCACTCAATCTTGATGATACTTTCACATAATGATCAGCACAGCAATCCCACTTGGTTCACAAAATTTCGTTCTTCTAGGTTAAAAAGTTTGTTTGCAGGAACCATTTATTTTGAGGTTTCACTCTGTTTTCTCTTATATGGATACATCTAGTTCTAACTCTAATTCAAACATTGTTTGTACTACCTCTTTGAAACTTTGCCCAATAAAGTAGTTCCAAGTTCTATCTCTAAGGTTTGTTTCCTATTGATGCAGGCCAAAGCAGAGACAGGCGAAACTCACTTTAATTGAAAGGGGTTGCCAAGCTTCCAAAAAACTACGAGTCTCCTGGAATCCCAGCAAATATTTTTTCACCAAATCTTGATGATTCTTTCAGGTAAGGATCAGTACACCAATCCCACTTGGCTCAACAAATTTCGTTCTTCTAGGTTAAACCGTTCGTTTGCAGTACCGTTTTTATTTTGAGGTTTCACTCTGTTTTCTCCTATATAGATACATGTTGTTGGAACTCTAAATCAAACACGGTTTGTGCTAGCTCTTTGAAACTTGGCACAATAACGTAGTTCCAAGTTTTACCTTCATGGTTTGTTTTCTACTGACATAGCCCAAAGCAGAGACTGGCGAAACTCATTTTCATTGAAAGGGGTTGCCAAGCTTCCAAAAAACTAGGATTCTCCTGAAATCTCAGCAAATGTTTTTTCACCCAATCTTGATGATACTTTCAGGTAGTGATCAGTACACCAATCCCACTTGGTTCACAAAATTTCGTTCTTCTAGGTTAAACAGTTCGTTTGCAGTAACCATTTATTTTGAGGTTTCAGTCTGTTTTCTTTTATATGGATATATGTAGTTGGAACTCTAAATCCAACACGATTTGTGCTAGCTCTTTGAAACTTGGCACAATAAAGTCGTTCCAAGTTCTATCACTATGGTTTTTTCCTAGTGATGTAGCCCAAAGTACAGACTGGCGAAACTCAGTTTCATTGAAAGGGGTTGCCAAGCTTGCAAAAAACTACTAGTCTCCTGAAATCTCAGCAAATGCTTTTTCACCGAATCTTGATGATACTTTCACGTAATGATCAGTACACCAATCAGACATGGCTCACGAAATTTCATTCTTCTAGGTTAAACCATTCGTTTGTAGTAACCATTTTCATTTTGAGGTTTCACTCTCTTTTCTCCTATATGGATACATGTAGTGGGAACTCTAAATCAAACAAGGTTTGTGGTAGCTCTTTTAATGTTTGCACAATACAGTAGTTCCAAGTTCTATGTCTATGATTTGTTTGCTATTGATGTAGCCCAAAGCAGAGACTGGCGAAACTCACTTTCATTGAAAGGGGTTGCCAAGCTTCTGAAAAACTACGAGTCTCCTAAAATCTCAGCAAATGTTTTTTCACCCAATCTTGATGATACTTTCAGGTAATGATCAGTTCACAAATCCCACTTGGCTCACCAAATTTCGTTATTCTGGTTTAAACCGTTTGTTTGCAGTAACCGTTTTTATTTTGAGGATTCACTGTGTTTTCTCCCATATGGATACATGTATTTGGAACTCTAAATCAAACATGGTTTGTGCTAGCTCTTTGAAACATGGCAAAATAAAGTAGCTCCAAGTTCTATCTCTATGGTTTGTTTCCTATTGATGTAGCCCAAAGCAGAGACTGTCAAAACTCAGTTTCATTGAAAGGGGTTGCCAAGCTTCCAAAAAACTACAAGTCTCCTCAAATATCAGCAAATGTTTTTTCACCCAATCCTGATGATACTTTCAAGTAATGATCAGTACACCTATCCCACTTGGCTCACCAAATTTCGTTCTCCTAGGTTTAATCATTCATTTTCAGTAACCGTTTTCATTTTGAGGTTTCACTCTGTTTTCTCCTAAATGGATACATGTATTTGGAACTCTAAATCAAACACGGTTCGTGTTAGGTCTTTGAAACATGGCACAATATATAAGTTCCAAGTACTATTTGTATGGTTTGTTTCTTATTGATGTAGCCCTAAGATGAGACTGGCGAAACTCACTTTCATTGAAAGAGGTTGCCAAGCTTCCAAAAAACTACACGTCTCCTGAAATATCAGCAAAAGTTTTTTTCATCCAATCTTGATGATGCTTTCAGGTAATGATCAGTACACCAATCCCACTTGGCTCACCAATTTTCATTCTTAAGGTTAAACCGACCGTTTTCAGTAACCATTTTCATTTGAGGTTTCACTCTGTTATCTCCTAAATGGATACATGTATTTGGAACTCTCAATCAAACACGGTTTGTGCTAGGTCTTTGAAACATGGCACAATAAAGTAGTTCCAAGTTCTATCTGTATGTTTTGTTTCCTATTGATGTACCAAAAACAGAGACTGGCGAAACTCACTTTTATTGAAAGGGGTTGCCAAGCTTCCAAAAAAGTATGAGTCTCCTGAAATCTCAGCATATGTTTTTTCACCCAATCTTGATGATACTTTCAGGTAATGATCAGTACACCAATCCCACCTAACTCAAATTTCGTTCTTCTAGGTTAAACCATTCGTTTGCAATAAGTGTTTTCATTTTGAGGTTTCACTCTGTTTTCTCCTATATGGATACATGTAGTTGGAACTCTAAATCAATCACGGTTTGTGCTAGCTCTTTGAAACTTCGCACAATAAAGTAGTTCCACGTTCTAACTCTATGCTTTGTTTCCCATTGATGTAGCCCAAAGCAGAGACTGGCGAAACTCACTTTCATTGAAAGGGGTTGCCAAGCTTGCAAAAAAATACGAGTCTCCTGAAATATCCGTAAATTTTTTTTCACCCAATCTTGATGATCCTTTCCAGTAATGATCAGTACACCAATCCAATTAGGCTCACGAAATTTCATTCTTCTAGGTTAAACTGTTCATCTTCAGTAACCATTTTCATGTTGAGGTTTCACTGTGTTTTCTTTAATATGGATACATGTAGTTGGAACTCTAAATCAAACACGGTTTGTGCTAGCTCTTTAAAACTTGGCACAATAAAGTAGTTCCAAGTTCTATCTCTATGGTTTTTTTCCTATTGATGTAGCCCAATGCACACACCTGCGAATCTCACTTTCATTTAAAGGGGTTGCCAAGCTTCCAAAAAACTACGAGTCTCCTGAAATCTCAGCAAATGTTTTTTCACCCAATCTTGATGATACGTTCAGGTAATGATCAGTACACCAATCCAACTTGGCTCAAATTTCGTTCTTCTAGGTTAAACCATTCGTTTGCAGACACCGTTTTCATTTTGAGGTTTCACTATATTTTCTCCTATGTAAATACATGTAGTTGGAACTATAAATCAAACATGGTTTGTGCTAGCTCTTTGAAACTTGGCACAATAAATTAGTTCCAATTTCTATCTCTATGGTTTGTTTCCTATTGATGTAGCCCAAAGCGGAGACTAGCGAAACTCACTTTCATTGAAAGGGGTTGCCAAGTTTCTAAAAAACTATGAGTCTCCTGTAATCTCAGGAAATATTTTTTCACGCAATCTTGATGATACTTTCAGGTAATGATCAGTACACCACTCACACTTGGCTCACCAAATTTCTTTCTTGTAGTTTAAACAGTTCGTTTGCAGTAACCGTTTTTATATTCAGGTTTCACTCTGTTTTCTCCTATCCGGATACATGTAGTTGGAACTCTAAATCAAACACGGTTTGTGCTAGCTCTTTGAAACTTGGCACAATAACGTAGTTCCAAGTTCTATCTTTATGGTTTGTTTTCTACTGACGGAGCCGAAATCAGAGACTGGCGAAACTCATTTTCATTGAAAGGGGTTGCCAAGCTTCCAAAAAGCAACGAGTCTCCTGAAATCTCAGCAAATGTTTTTTCACTCAATCTTGATGATACTTTCAGGTAATGATCAGTACAGCAATCCCACTTGGTTCACAAAATTTCGTTCTTCTAGGTTAAACAGTTTGTTTGCAGGAACCATTTATTTTGAGGTTTCACTCTGTTTTCTCTTATATGAATACATGTAGTTTTAACTCTAATTCAAACACTGTTTTTACTAGCTCTTTGAAACTTTGCCCAATAAAGTAGTTCCAAGTTCTATCTTTAAGGTTTGTTTCCTATTGATGTAGCCCAATGCAGAGACCTGCGAATTTCACTTTCATTTAAAGGGGCTGCCAAGCTTCCAAGAAACTACGAGTCTCCTGAAATTTCAGCAAATGTTTTTTCACCCAATCTTGATGATACATTTAGGTAATGATCAGTACACCAATCCCACTTGGCTCAAATTTCGTTCTTCTAGGTTAAACCGTTCGTTTGCAGACACCATTTTCATTTTGAGGTTTCACTGTATTTTCTCCTATATAAATACATGTAGTTGTAACTCTAAATCAAACACCATTTGTGCTAGCTCTTTGAAACTTGGTACAATCAAGTAGTTCCAAGGTCTGTCTCTATGATTTGATTCCTACTGATGTAGCCCAAAGCAGAGACTGGCGAAACTCACCTTCATTTAAAGGCGTTGCCAAGCTTCCAAAAAACTACGAGTCTCCTGAAATCTCCAATAATGTTTTATCACACAATCTTGATGATACTTTCAGGTAATGATCAGTACACCAATGCCACTTGGCTCACCAAATTTCGTTCTTTTAGGTTAAACCATTCTTTTGCAGTAACCGTTTTCATTTTGAGGTTTCACTCTGTTTTCTCCAATATGGATACATGTAGTTGGAACTCTGAATAAAACACGGTGTGTGCTAGCTTTGTGAAACATGGCACAATAAATAGGAAACAAACCTTAGAGATAGAACTTGGAACTACTTTATTATGCCAAGTTCTATCTCTAAGGCTTGTTGTCTATTGATATAGCCCAAAGCAGAAACTGGCGAAACTCCCTTTAATTGAATGGGGTTGCCAAGATTCCAAAAAACGAGTCTCCTGAAATCTCAGCAAATGTTTTTTCACCCAATCTTGATGATACTTTCAGGTAATAATCAGTACACCAATTCCACTTGGCTCAGCAAAACTCTTTCTTCTAGGTTAAACCGTTCGTTTGCAGTAACCGTTTTCATTTTGAGGTTTTACTCTGTTTTTGTTTATATAAATACATGTAGTTGGAACACTAAATCAAACACGGATTGTGCTAGCTCTTTGAAACTTGGCACAGTAAAGTAGTTCGTAGTTCTATCTCTATGGTTTGTTTCTTATTGATGTAGCCCAAAGCAGAGACTGGGGAAACTCACTTTCATTGAAAGGGGTTGCCAAGCTTGCAAAAAACTACGAGTCTCCTGAAATCTCAACAAATGTTTTTTCACCCAATCTTGATGATACTTTCAGCTAATGATCAGCACACCAATCCCACTTGGCTCACCAAATTTCTTTCTTCTAGATTAATCCGTTTGTTTGCAGTAATCGTTTTCATTTTGAGGTTTCACTCTGTTTTTTCCAATATGGATACATGTAGTTGGAACTCTAAATCAAACACGGTTTGTGCTAGCTCTTTGAAACTTGGCACAGTAAAGTAGTTCCAAGTTGTGTCTCTAAGGTTTGTTTCCTATTGATGTAGCCCAAAACAGCGACTGGCGAAACTCAGTTTCATTTATTGGGGTTGCCAAGCTTCCAAAAACTTTCGAGTCTCCTCAAATTTCCACAAATATTTTTTCACCCAATCTTGATGATACTTTCAGGTAATGATCAGTACACCAATCCTACTTGGCTCAAATTTCATTCTTCTAGGTTAAACCGTTCGTTTGCAGTAACTGTTTTTATTTTGAGGTTTCACACTGTTTTTTTTTTTATATGGATACATGTATTTAGAAATCTAAATCAAACACGGTTTGTGCAAGCTCTTTGAAACTTGGCATAATAAAGTAGTTCCAAGTTCTATCTCAAAGGTTTGTTTCTTATTGATGTAGCCCAAAACAGAGACTGGCGAAACTCAGTTTCATTGAAAGGGGTTGCCAAGCTTCCAAAAAACTATGAGTCTCCTGAAATCTCAGCAAATGCTTTTTCACCCAATCTTGATGATACTGTCAGGTAATGATCAGTACACCACCCCCACTTGGCACACCAAATTTCTTTCTTCTATTTAAACTATTCGTTTGCAGTAATAGTTTTCATTTTACGGTTTCACTCTGTTTTCTCCTACATGGACATATGTAGTTGGAACTCTAAATCAAATACGGTGTGTGCTAGCTCTTTGAAACTTGGCACAATAAAGTATTTCCAGTTCTATACCTATGGTTTTTTTCCTATTGATGTAGCCCAAAGCAGAGACTGGCGAAACTCACTTTCATTGAAAGGGGTTGCCAAGCTTCCAAAAAACGAGTCTCTTGAAATATCAGCAAATGTTTTTTCACCCAATCTTGATGATACTTTCAGGTAATGATCAGTACACCAATCCCACTTGGCACAGCTAAACTCGTTCTTGTAGGTTAAACCGTTCATTTGCAGTAACCGTTTTCATTTTGAGGTTTCACTCTGTTTTCTCTTATATGGATACATTTACTTGGCACACTAAATCAAACATGGTTTGTTCTAGCTCTTTGAAACTTGGCACAGTAAAGTAGTTCCTAGTTCTATCTCTATGGTTTGTTTCTTATTGATGTAGCCCAAAGCAGAGACTGGCGAAACTCACTTTCATTGAAAGGGGTTGCCCAGCTTGCAAAAAACTATGAGTCTCCTGAAATCTCAACAAATGTTTTTTCACCCAATCTTGATGATACTTCCAGAAAACAATCAGTACTCAATGCCACTTCGCTCACCAAATTTCGTTCTTCTAGGTTAAACCGTTCATGTGCAGTAACCGTTTTCATTTTGAGGTTTCATTCTGTTTTCTCCTGTTTGGATACATGTAGTTGGAGCATTAAATCAAACACGGTTTTTGCTAGCTTTTTGAAAGTGGCCCAATAAAGTAGTTCCAAGTTCTATCTCTATGGTTTGTTTCCTATGATGGAGTCCAAAGCAGAGACTGGCGAAACTCACTTTCATTGAAAGGGGTTGCGAACCGTCCAAAATCTACGAGTCTCCTGAAATCTCAGCAAATGTTTTTTACCCAATCTTGATGATACTTTCAGGTAATGATCAGTACACCAATCCCACATTGCACACCAAATTTTGTTCTTCTACATTAAACCGTTCTTTTGCAGTAACCATTTATATTTTGAGGTTTCACTCTGTTTTTTCCTATATGGATACATGTAGTTGGAACTCTAAGTCAAACACGGTTTGTGCTACCTCTTTGAAACTTGGCACAGTATAGTAGTTCCACGTTCTATCTCTATGCTTTGTTTCTGATTGATGTAGCCCAAAGTAGAGACTGGTGAAACTCACTTTCTTTAAAAAATGTTACCAAGCTTCCAAAAACTACGAGTCTCCTAAAATCTCAGCAAATGTTTTTTGACCCAATCTTGATGATACCATTCCCACTTGGCTCAAATTTCATTCTTCTAGGTTATACCATTCGTTTGCAGTAACTGTTTTTATTTTGAGGTTTCACTCTGTTTTCTTTTATATGGATACATGTAGTTAGAACTCTAAATCAAACACTGTTTGTGCAAGCTCTTTGAAACTTGGCACAATAAAGTAGTTATAAGTTCTATCTTAAGGTTTGTTTCCTATTGATGTAGCCCAAAGCAGAGACTGGTGAAACTCAGTTTTATTGAAAGGGGTTGCCAAGCTTCCAAAAAACTTCGAGTGTCCTCAAATCTTCCCAAATATTTTTTCACCCAATCTTGATTATACTTTCAGGTAATGATCAGTACACCAATCCCACTTGGCTCAAATTTTATTCTTCTAGGTTAAACCGTTCGTTTGCAGTAACTGTTTTCATTTTGCGGTTTCACTCTGTTTTCTTTTATATGGGTACATGTAGTTAGAACTCTAAATCAAACACGGTTTGTGCAAGCTCTTTGAAACTTGGCACAATAAAGTAGTTCCAAGTTCTATCTCTATGGTTTGTTTCCTATTGATGTAGCCCAAAGCAGAGACTGGCGAAACTCAATTTCATTGAAAAGGGTTGCCAAGCTTCCAAAAAACTACGAGTCTCCTGAAATCTCAGCAAATGCTTTTTCACCCAATCTTGATGATACTTTCAGGTAATGATCAGGACACCAATCCCACTTGGCTCACCAAATTTCTTTCTTCTATTTTAAACTGTTTGTTTGCAGTAACCGTTTTTATTTTGAGGTTTCACTCTGTTTTCTTCTATATGGATACATGTGGTTGGAACTCTAAATCAAACACGGTTTGTGCTAGCTCTTTGAAACTTGGCACAATAGAGTAGTTCCAAGTTCTCTCACTATTGTTTATTTCCCATTGATGTAGCCCAAAGCATAGACTGGCGAAACTCACTTACATTTAAAGGGGTTGCCAAGCTTCCAAAAACTATGAGTCTCCTGAAATCTCAGCAAATGTTTTTTCACTCAATCTTGATGATACTTTTAGGTAATGATCAGTACACCAATGCTAGGTTCCACAGCAAACATATTATGATACATGGCACCTTTGTTTTAGGTGACTTTAGCTAGCCATTGAGATGATATGATTATGTTAAGATTTACATTCATATGGAAATTGGACTCCTGCTGTTCACCTCGTCCTGTTAAGGGACTCATGTTATGGGACTCCTGGAGAGTTCCCATTGGTTGGGGAAGGATAGTAGGAGGGTATTTCCTGGGGAGGTGCTGGCCCCCGGTTCCGGGAGACGACACGTGGGTGGACCGGCTTGCTAGCGGGACGCACACGGGTCACTGGTGTCCTTTTTAAAATAAAACTTTGTTTCTGCTTTAGCGGCTTGTGTTTCTGTGCCCAGCCGGGTTACGACATCTGGCGGCATGGACGGCCAATGCCCGAAGCTTAGAGGTGAGTAATATCGCTCACCCCTTAGGAAAGGTGACAGAATGGGTATTCTTGTTTTGATTTTTTCTGCTTTTATTTCAGGCTCTCTAGCCTTAGAATTTTTTCAGGCAAATTGGGAAAAATGGTTGGCTCAAGTTTTGAAGTTATTCGGCCCTGAGAAAAAAAAATTGATATAACCATTCTCCTCCTCTCCGTTTTTGTTTCATTCTGTTTTGGCTTTCTTCTCTCCTATCTATTTGGATTACGTTACCTTTATAGTAGATTAGAATCTAGTAGAAAACAAACCGAAAGACTGTTAAGTAAATTGTTAGAGGTCCAGGCTATGGTAGAAAACATATTAGGTCAAGCAAAAGAAAAGGTCCCTCAAGCTAGTCACACAGAGGAAGATTTGAAGAAAAGAAGCTCAGGGGAAAAATGGCCATCAGATAGGGAGGCTACTACTAACTCCGTTCTATCACCAGAGGGTGTAATTCAACCAACAGCTCCACCTGCAGCTGAGCGGCCCTCAGCTTCCATAGTTGATGGACAGAATCCTGAGGCAGGACCCCAAAAGTTAGCATGCCCTGTACTTGAGTGGGGAGAAGAAAGGCAACGAGTTTACCGTGCTTTAGATTTCAAAATAATAAAGCAATTAAAGGAAGCTGTAGCAACCTATGGCCCTCAAGCCCTCTTTACTATTAGTATGGTTGAATCTATTACCAGCTGGGACTTGACACCAGCAGATTGGGCTAATGTGTGTCAGTCTGTGCTAAATGGAGGACAATATTTATTATGGAAAGTTGCCAATGAGGAATTTTGCATGGAGACAGCTAGGCGAAATGCAGCAGCCATTTACCCTCAAAGAAATATGGACATGCTTCTAGGAAGGGGACCTTATGAGAGTCAGAGACAGCAGATTGAATATGACCATGGTGTATACGCACAGGTTGCTGTAGATGCAATTATGGCATGGAAAACTTTGCAGGGTCAAGGAGATTACAAGGTCAGTTATCTAAGGTAATACAAGGAACTAATGAACCTTATGCTGAATTTGTAGACAGGCTTATTCAGACAGCCTCTAGGATATTTGGAAATACAGAACAGGCAATACCATTTATAAAACAGCTGGCTTATGAGCAAGCAAATCGTTGCTGCAGAGAGGTCATTAGACCATGGAAACATGAAGATTTAAACACATATATTAAATTATGTAGAGACATTAATGAACAAGGGCAAGTCTTAACAGCAGTAAAACAGGCTTTAGATGCCAAGCCAAAAACATGCTATAATTGCAACCAAACAGGACATTTTAAAAGGAATTGCACCATAGGAGGAGGGTTTAACAAAGCTAGGTATCAAAGGAGTAGAATCCCAGGTATTTGCCCACCATGCCATAGAGGGAGACATTGGGCTAATGAATGCCATTCTCAAACCACCATAGAGGGTAATCCATTATCAAAAAATAGACAAGGACCAAGTGCCTACCCACGATATCGTGGAGAAAGGTATCAGGCTCCATTGCCAAAAAACAGATTGGAGGGCCCAATGCCCCGGGGCCCCAAACCACAAATATACAGGGCAATGGAGGAACCCAACAGCACCATCAAGGTAGTGTCCAGGACACATTATCCATTAAATCCCTCATCAGACAAACTAGAGGGAGCGCAGGGTTGGACATCTGTGCCTCTGCCAGAGCAGTATTAACTCCAGAGATGGGAGTTCAAATCATTCCCACAGGAGTAAAAGGACCTCTTCCCCAAGGAACAGTAGGCTTATTATTAGGACGCAGTTCTTCTACACTAAAAGGACTTATGATAAGTCCTGGGGTAATTGATCCTGATTATGAGGGTGAAATAGAAATTATAGCTAGTTCTCCAAGAGGTATATCAGTAATTCCATCAGGAGATAGAATAGCACAGTTATTAATAATACCCAGCCTACATGATAAATTTTCCAGTTGTAATGTAGAAAGAGGTTCCAAGGGATTAGGCTCTACAGGTGTAGATTGGGCTATGCTGTCTTTAAATTTAGATTCTCGCCCAATGCTAAAATTAAATATTCAAGGACATGACTTTAATTGGCTGCTGGACACAGGTGCTGACCTCAGCATCATATCTCGTCAGGAATGGCCAAAGCATTGGCCATTGCAACAAGCCACTCAAATGCTTCGAGGCCTAGGAGTGGCAACAAATCCCCATAGAAGTGCTATGGTATTAGATTGGAGGGATCCTGAAGGATGTGAAGGAACTATACAGCCCTATGTATTGGACCATCTTCCCATAAATTTATGGGGACGAGATGTCCTAGATCAATTAGGATTGACATTAACAAATAACGTCAATCCTAACGCACCCACTACTAGGGCTAAACAAGGCTTTAGGAAAGATAAAAGATTAAGGGAACAAGAACAAGGTATGACAGCACCAATTCAAATAGATCAAGAAATAAATAAACATGGATTGGGTTTTCAAAAAGGACCACTGTGACAATCAAAATTACTTGGAAATCAGAAAGACCAGTGTGGGTTCCTCAGTGGCCCTTAACTAAAGAAAAGATACAAGTAGCCCATGACCTGGTCAAACAACAATTAGCGGAAGGACATATACAACCTTCCGTATCTCCTCATAATACTCCCATTTTTGTCATTAAAAAGAAATCTGGTAAATGGAGATTGTTACAAGATTTAAGAGCCATTAATAATGAGATGGTTATTATGGGACCTGCTCAATCAGTGATTCCCCAATTGTGTGCTTTACCAAAAACCTGGCATGTTTTAGCTATAGATATTGAGGATTGTTTCTTTTCAATTCCAATTCATCCCGAGGATAGTCCACATTTTGCATTTACTATCCCTGCACTGAATCATGAAGGTCCTGATCAGAGATATGAATGGAAAGTACTCCCTCAAGGGATGGCTAACAGCCCGACTATGTGTCAAATTTATGTTAACAAAGCAATTCAGCCATTTAGATATCAAAATCCTGAACTACAGATATTTCACTATATGGATGATGTGTTATTGGCACATAAAGATAAAAACACATTGCTAGAATGTTATGCCATGCTTACAAACTTATTAAAAAATTATAATCTAGAGATAGCAATAGATAAAGTACAATTAAATTTTCCAATTAATTATGTAGGAGTTCTATTATCCTCAACCATGGTCCGTCCACCAAAAATTCAAATACGAGTAGATCAATTCAAATCACTTAATGACTTTCAAAAGTTATTGGGAGACATAAATTGGATAAGGCCTTATCTAGGCATACCAACAGGAGAGTTAGGACCTTTATTTGATATTCTAAAAGGCCCATCAGATCCAAATTCACCCCACATGTTAACGCCTGAAGCAAGAAAGGCATTAAAAATCATTGAGACATATATGGAAAATATGCATTTGGATAGAATTGATATAAGTTTGCCTTTATTATTTATAGTACTACCAATAAAAAATATTCCTACAGGAGTATTTTGGCAAGAAGGTCCATTATTGTGGATACATTTATCTTATTCTCCTAATACTATTCTTACTAGATATCCTGAGGCTGTAGGGCAATTAATACTCAAAGGAATAAAAGCAGCAAAGCTAGTGTTTGGGATTTCTCCCAATAAAATTATTACTCCATATACTATGGATCAAATTGATGAGTTAGCTAATGAGTTAAATACTTGGGCAATAATCATGTGTAAATCTAGTGTTTCATTTGATAATCACTTGCCATCTAATCCTTTGTTGTCCTTTTGGTCTAAACATCCTGTAGTTTTTCCAAAAATGACAAGAAAAACCCCTATCATGAATGCTCCAAATATATTCACTGATGGGTCAAATAATGGTACAGCAGCGGTAGTTACCCCTGATCAAACTTTTACATTTTTAGTCCCAAACAATCAGCTCAAAAGGTAGAGCTCAATGCAGTATTACGAGCTTTTATGATGTTCAAATATTCTGTATTTAATTTATTTTCTGATAGTCAGTATGTAGTTAATGCTATAGTATCCCTTGAAGATGCTGGTAGGATTTCTCCTTCCTCTAATGTTTTCTCTTTGTTTTCTGCTATACAAACTCTAATCTGGGACGGAAAGGATCCATTCTTTACAGGACATATCAGGGCACATACAGGGTTGCCTGGAGCCCTTAGTTTGGGTAATGAACTAGCAGATAAATCTACACATGACATACATATTTTCTCCACAATAGAAGAAGCTATAAATTTTCATAAAAGGTTCCATTTCAATGCTAATACTTTACAAAAGCGTTTTAAAATAACTAAAGAACAAGCCAGACATATAATAAAACAATGTCAAAATTGTGTGACATTTTTTACCAGAAGTTAATCTTGGACTCAATCCTAGAGGACTGATACCTAACCATATTTGGCAGATGGATGTCACACACTTGACAGAATTTGGAAAATTGAAATATTTACATGTTACAGTTGATACTTCTTCCGGATTTTTAATGGGCTCCCTTCATGCCGGAGAATAAACTAAAGATGTTATAGCTCATTGCTTACAAAATTTTGCCACTGTGGGTGTTCCTAAACAGTTAAAAACTGATAACGGTCCTGGTTATATGTCTAACTCTTTTAAACAATATTGCTCATCATTTGGCATTACTCATATAACCGGAATCCCATACAATCCACAGGGAGAAGGCATAGTTGAAAGAGCTCATCAAACTATTAAAATGTACTTATTAAAACAAAAGGAGGGAATTGGAAAGGGGTATATATCCCCCAAAGATAAACTTAAAATAACCCTTTTTACTCTAAACTTTCTAAATTTGGATTCATCAGGACTTAGTGCTGCGGAAAGACATATGTATCTGAAAAATGTACATAAGCCTAAGGTACTTTGGAAAGATATTCTAACAGGACAATGGAAAGGTCCAGACCCAGTAATAGTCTGGAGTCGGGGCTCTGTCTGTGTTTTTCCACAGGAAGAACAGCAACCAATTTGGATTCCAGAGAGATTAACTAAGACAATTTCTACAGAAAAAGAAGATGATTTGACTCAAATCCATAACAGCTGATATCCAGAGTTCCAGCTTGGCTATTCTTACATCTGCGACAGTGATTTACCACAGTGCCTTTTTCAATATCTATTTGATTATTGCATTTTTCCCACATCATAAAGTTATATTTTATTTCTTTTTGAGCTCACACAAACCTAGGTTAATGTCTTTCTGATCAGTTTTATTTTTTAACTGTGTTTTATTTTTTGACTGTGGAGTTTTTATACATTGCAATGGAGATTTCACCTAGGTATAGCTACAAGGCCTTTATTTACTATTGTCTTATATGTTGTATGTTATGTATGCACTGTTTTGTGTTGTATGTCTGTATGTGTGTATGTCCATATTTCATTAATGAGGAGCGCTCATGTATAAATGGATCCAAAAAAAATTTTTTTTTATTCACGTGATTTATATGCTTTAATTTAAATTAGGTAAACAGCTGTTAAAAATTTGTTTTTAAAGGTGGTTAACAGATCTATTTGTTTACTTTCACCTTTCCTTTTCATTATATTTAATAATTCTGTTCAGGATAATGTCTCTTTAGCATCATGGCCAGAATTCCCATCTCCATCCCAGTGCCGGTGAAGACTAAGATTAAAACCAGACTACAGCTTCTATGATAGCTATCACAGTAAACTGTATAAACTGATACATCAATCAATATAACTCAACAAGTAATGCTCAATCAATAACTTGATTTACTTTGGGAGGAAATAGACATATTGATAGACTCCTCCACTTTGAACTGCTTACACAACTTGCCTGGACTATGTATCACTTGAATGAATTGTGCTCTATTTGTTGATACAGCGAACTATGGTAGTGCTGAAATATCTTAGCTGATGTGTCACCAGTGTTACTATTTTTCCTAAGGAGCCATCAATTGACTTGATGTCGTGGCATTTCTGTATCCTCCTCCCTTCTACTAGTGATGGTCTAATTTTGGGGGCCAACTGAGGTGAGGCAAAGAACCTCACCCCCCCACCGGCACCAAGGCCAAATTTGGGGGCCAACAGAGGTGAGGCATAGAACTTCACCCCCCCACTGGTGCATAGGCCTATTCCACAGGTATGGCTATATACTGGACCGGTAGTCAGTGACGGGTATGATTCGATTGCAGGGGTATCAACCTGACGCATAGAAGTCAGTTTTCCGATGACGGGTAAGAACCATATGTTGAATTGGACATACCTAACAGGCACTGTCCCTAGCCACATTGCCTGTTGCTTAATTAAACAGAAGGGGGCAGATGCTAGGAGCTACAGCAAAAGTATTATGATACATAGCACCTTTGTTTTAGGTGACTGCCAGCTAGCCATTGAGATGATATCATTATGTTAAGATTTACATTCATATGGAAATTGGACTCCTGCTGTTCACCTCTGCCTGTTACAGAACTCAAGTTACGGGACTCCCAGAGAGTTCCCATTGGTTGGGAAAGGATAGTAGGAGGGTATTTCTGGGGGAGGTGCAGGCCCCCAGTTCCAGGAGACGACACGTGGGTGGACCGGCTTGCTAGAGGGACGCACACGGGTCACTGACGGCCTTTTTAAAATAAAACTTTGTTTCTGCTCGAGTGGCTTGTGTTTCTGTGCCCAGCCGGGTTACGACACACCAATCCCACTTGGCTCACCAAATTTCATTCTTCTAGGTTAAACCGTTCATTAGCAATAACCGTTTTCATTTTGAGGTTTCACTCTGTTTTCTCCTATATGGATACATGTAGTTTGAACTCTAAATCAAACACGGTTTGTGCTAGCTCTTTGAAACTAGGCACAATAAAGTAGTTCTAAGTTCTATCTCTATGGGTTGTTTCATATTGATGTAGCCCAAAGCAGAGACCTGCGAATTTCACTTTCATTGAAAGGGATTGCCAAGCTTCCAAAAAACTACGAGTCTCCTGAAATTTCAGCAAAAGTTTTTTCACCTAATCTTGATGATACTTTCAGGTAATGAACAGTACACCAATCCCACTTGGCTCAAATTTCATTCTTCTAGGTTAAACCGTTCGTTTGCAATAAACATTTTCATTTTGAGGTTTCACTCTATTTTCTCCTATAAGGATACATGTATTTAGAACTCTAAATCAAACACGGTTTGTGCTAGCTCTTTGAAATTTGGCACAATAAAGTGGTTCCAAGTTGTATCTCTATGTTTTGTTTCCTATTGATGTAGCCCAAAGCAGAGACTGGTGAAACTCACTTTCAGTGAAAGGGGTTGCAAAGCCTCCAAAAAACTACAAGTCTCCTGAAATCTCAGCAAATGTTTTTTTTTTTCCCAATCTTGATGATACTTTCAGGTAATGATCAATACACCAATCCCACTTAGCTCACCAAATTTCTTTCTTCTAGGTTAAACCATTCGTTGGCAGTAACCGTTTTCATATTGAGGTTTCACTCTGTTTTCTCCTATATGGATACATGTATTTGGAACTCTAATTCAAACACGGTTTGTGCTAGGTCTTTGAAACTTGCACAATAAAGTAGTTGAACGTTGTCTCTCTATGGTTTGTTTCCTATTGATGTAGCCCAAAGTAGAGACTGGCGAAACTCACTTTCATTTTAAGGGGTTGCCAAGCTTTCAAAAAACTACTAGTCCTCCGAAATCTGAGCAAATGTTTTTTCACTTAATCGTGATGATACTTTCAGGTATAGATCAGTACACCTATTTCACTTGGCTCACCAAATTTTGTTCTTCTAGGGTAAACCGTTCGATTGCAGAAACTGTTTTCATTTTGAGGTTTCACTCTGTTTTCTCCTATGTGGACACATGTATTTGGAACTCTAAATCAAACAGGGTTTGTGCTAGCTCTTTGAAACTTGGCACAATAAAGAGTTCCAAGTTCTATCTCTATGGTTTGTTTCCTATTGATGTAGCCCAAAGCAGAGACTGGCGAAACTCACTTTCATTGAAAGGGGTTGCCAAGCTTCCAAAAAACTATGAGTCTCCTGAAATCTCAGCAAATGTTTTTTCACCCAATCTTTTTTTTTTTTTTATTGTTGGTCGTTTAAAACTTTACACTGTTCTTAATACATCATATTTCACACTTTGATTCAAGCGGGTTATGAACTCCCAACTTTACCCTGTATACAGATTGCTGAGTCACATCAGTTACCCTTCCATTGATTGACATATTGCCTTTCTAGTGTCTGACATATTCTGCTGTCAGTCCTATTCTCTACTATCCCCCCTCCCCTCCCCTCCTCTCCCCTTTTCTCTCTCTACCCCTTCTACTGTAAATCATTTCTTCCATTTGTATTATCTTGTCTTACCCCTTCTTTTCTCTTATATATCATTTGTATAACCTGGGGATATCCTTCCATTTCCATGCGATTTCCCTTCTCACTCCCTTTCCCTCCCACCTCTCATTTCTGTTTAATGTAAATCTTCTTCTCAAGCTCTTCGTCCCTACCCTGTCCTTGTTTACTCCCCTTATATCAAAGGGGTCATTTGATATTTGTTTTTTAACGATTGACTAGCTTCACTTAGCGTAATCTGCTCTAATGCCATCCATTTCCCTCCAAATTCTATGATTTTGTCATTTTTTAATACAGAGTAATACTCCATTGTGTATAAATGCCACATTCTTTTATCCATTCATCTATTGAAGGGCATCTAGGCTGATTCCACCATCTTGCTATCGTGAATTGTGCTGCTATGAACATCGATGTAGCAGTGTCCCTGTACATTCTCTTATTAGGTCTTTAGGGAATAGACCGAGAAGGGGAATAGCTGGGTCAAATGGTGGTTCCATTCCCAGCTTTCCAAGAAATCTCCATACTGCTTTCCAAATTGGCTGCACCAATTTGCAGTCCCACCAGCAATTAACAAGAGTGCCCTTTTCCCCGCATCCTCTCCAGCACATTGTTGTTTGACTTCCTAATGGCTGCCAATCTTACTGGAGTGAGATGGTATCTTAGGGTAGTTTTGATTTGCATTTCTCTGACTGCTAGCGATGGTGAGCATTTTTTCATGTACTTATTGACTGATTGTATGTCCTCCTCTGAGAAGTGTCTGTTTAGGTCCTTGGCCAATTTATTGATTGGGTTATTTGTTATCTTATTGTCTAATTTTTTGTGTTCTTTGTATATTCTGGTTATTAGGGCTCTATCTGAAGTGTGTGGATTAAAGATTTGTTCCCAGGATGTAGGCTCCCTGTTTATCTCTCTTATTGATTCTTTTGCTGAGAAAAAACTTTTTAGTTTGAGTAAGTCCCATTTGTTGATTCTAGTTGTTAACTCTTGCGCTATGGGTGTCCTATTGAGGAATTTGGGGCCCGATCCCACAGTATGTAGATCATAACCAACTTTTTCTTCTATCAGATGCCCCATGTCTCTGATTTAATATCAAGCTCCTTGATCCATTTTGAGTTAACTTTTGTGCATGGTGAGAGATAGGGATTCAGATTCATTTTGATGCAAATGGATTTCCAGTTTTCTCAACACCATTTGTTGAAGATGCTCTCCTTCCTCCATTGCATGCTTTTAGCCCCTTTATCAAATATAAGATAGTTGTAGTTTTGTGGATTGGTTACTGTGTCCTCTATTCTGTACCATTGGTCCACCCGCCTGTTTTGGTAGCAGTACCATGCTGTTTTTGTTACTATTGCTCTGTAGTATAGTTTGAAGTCTGGTATCGCTATACCGCCTGATTCACACTTCCTGCTTAGCATTGTTTTTGCTATTCTAGGTCTTTTATTATTCCATATGAATTTCATGATTGTTTTATCTATTTCTACAAGAAATGCTGTTGGGATTTTGATTGGTATTGCATTGAACTTATAGAGAACTTTTGGTAATATCGCCATTTTGATGATGTTAGTTCTGCCTATCCATGAGCAGGGTATATTTTTCCATTTTCTAAGGTCTTCTTCTATATCTTTCTTTAGGGTTCTGTAATTTTCATTCTATAAATCTTTCACCTTTTTTGTTAGGTTGATTCCCAAGTATTTTATTTTTTGGGGGGATATTGTTAATGGAGTAGTTGTCCTCATTTCCGTTTCAGAGGATTTATCGCTGATATACAGGAATGCCTTTGATTTATGCGTGTTGATCTTATATCCTGTCACTTTGCTGAATTCATTTATTAGCTCTAATAGCTTCTTTGTAGACTCTTTTGGGTCTGCTAGGTATAGGATCATATCATCTCAAATGGTCATAATTTAAGTTCTTCTTTTCCTATTTTTATGCCTTTAATTTCTTTCATCTGTCTAATTGCTCTGGCCAGTGTTTCAAGGAATATGTTGAACAGAAGTGGTGAGAGAGGGCATCCCTGTCTTGTACCAGACCTTAGAGGGAATGCCTTCAATTTTTCTCCATTCAGAATGATGCTGGCCTGTGGCTTATCATAGATTGCTTTTACAATGTTGAGGTATGTTCCAGTTATCTCTAATTTTTCTAGAGTTTTGAACATAAAGGAATGCTGAACTTTGTCGAATGCTTTTTCTGCATCTATCGAGATGATCATATGGTTCTTATTTTTAAGTCTATTGATGTGGTGAATAATATTTATTGATTTCCGTATATTGAACTAGCCTTGCATCCCAGGGATGAATCCTACTGGATCATGGTGTATAATTTTTTTGATATGTATTTGAATCCTATTTGCCAGAATTTTATTGAGGATTTTTGCGTCAAGGTTCATTAGAGATATTGGTCTGTAGTTTTCTTTCTTTGAAGTGTCTTTGTCTGGTTTCAGAATCAGGGTGATGTTGGCCTCGTAGAATGAATTTGGAAGTTCTCCCTCTTTTTCTATTTCCTGAAATAGCTTGAAAAATATTGGTGTTAGTTCCTCTTTAAAGGTTTTGTAAAACTCTGCTGTATAGCCATCCTGTCCTGGGCTTTTCTTAGTTGGTAATCTTTTGATGGTTTCTTCTATTTCCTCTATTGTTATTGGTCTGTTTAGGTTGTCTATATCCTCCTGACTCAATCTGGGCAGATCATAAGACTTAAGGAATTTATCTATGCCTTCACTATCTTCTATTTTATTGGAGTATAAGGATTCACAATAATTTCTGATTATCTTCTATATTTCTGAAGTGTCTGTTGTGATATTGCCTTTTTCATCCCGTATGTTAGTAATTTGAGTTCTCTCTTTTTCTCTTCATTAGCATGGCTAAGTGTCTGTTGATTTTATTTATTTTTTCAAAGAACCAACTTTTAGTTTTGTCAATTTTTTCAATTGTTTCTTTTGTTTCAATTTCATTAATTTCAGCTCTGATTTTAATTATTTCTTGCCTTCTACTTCTTTTGCTGTTGTTTTGCTCTTCTTTTTCTAGGATTTTGAGATCATTTATTTGTTGGTTTTTTCTTTTTTTGAGGAATGAACTCCAAGCAATGAATTTTCCTCTTAGAACTGCTTTCAATGTGTCCCATAGATTTCGATATGTTGTGTCTGTGTTTTCATTTAACTCTAGGAAGTTTTTAATTTCCTCCTTGATGTCTTCTAAAACCCATTGATCATTCAGCACCCTATTGTTCATTCTCCAAGTGATGCTTGATTTTTATTTCCTTATTTTATCATTGATTTTCAGTTTTATTCCATTATGATCAGATAAGATGCATGGTATTATCTCTACCCCTTTATATTGTCTAAGAGTTGCCCTGTGACATAATATATGGTCTATTTTTGAGAAGATTCCATGCGCTGCTGAGAAAAAAGTGTAACTACTTGATGTTGGGTGGTATAGTCTATATATGTCAATTAAGTCTAGGTTGTTAATTGTGTTATTGAGTTCTATAGTTTCCTTATTTAACTTTTGTTTGGAAGATTTGTCCAGCGGTGAGAGAGGTGTGTTGAAGTCTCCCATGATTATTGTATGATGGTCTATTAGACTCTTGAACTTGAGAAGAGTTTGCTTGATGTACACAGCTGCACCATTATTTGGGGCATATATATTTATGATTGTTATGTCTTGTTGGTGTATGGTTCCCTTGAGCGGTATGAAGTGTCCTTCTTTATCCCTTTTGATTAACTTTGGCTTTAAAACTATTTTATTAGATATGAGTATGGACACTCCTGCTTGTTTCCGCAGTCCATATGAGTGGTATGATTTTTCCCAACCTTTCACCTTCAGTCTATGTATATCTTTTCCTATCATATGCGTCTCCTGTAGGCAGCATATTGTTGGGTCTTGTTTTGTGATCCATTCTACTAGCCTGTGTCTCTTAATTGGTGAGTTTAAGCCATTAACATTTAGGGTTATTATTGAGATATGGTTTGTTCTTATAGCCATATTTGTTTATTGATGTTACTAAACCTGATTTGTTATCCTCTTTGACTACTTTCCCCCCTTTACTGTCCTGCCTCCCATTGTTGGTTTTCAATGTTATTTTCCATTTCCTCTTCCTGTAATGTTTTGCCAAGGATTTTTTGAAGAGATGGTTTTTTAGCTGCGAATTCTTTTAACTTTTGATTATTGTGGAAGGTTTTAATTTCATCTTCTATCCTGAAGCTTAATTTCGCCGGATACACGATTCTTGGTTGGAACCCATTTTCTTTCAGTGTTTGAAATATGTTATTCCAGGATCTTCTAGCTTTGAGAGTCTGTGTTGAGAGATCAGCTGTTATCCTGATTGGTTTGCCCCTAAATGTAATCTGCTTCCTTTCTCTTGCAGCTTTTAAAATTCTCTCCTTATTCTGTATGTTGGACATCTTCATTATAATGTGCCTAGGTGTGGATCTCTTATGATTTTGCACATTCGGCGTCCTGTAGGCTTCTAGGATTTGGGATTCTGTCTCATTCTTCAAGTCTGGGAATTTTTCTCGTATTATTTCACTGAATAGACTGTTTATTCCTTTGGTATGGAGCTCTGTGCCTTCCTGTATCTCGATGACTCTTAAATTTGGTCTTTTGATATTGTCCCATAATTCTCGGATGTTCTGCCCATGGTTTCTTAGCAGACTTGTTGAGCTGTCTATGTTCTTTTCCAGTTGAAATACTTTGTCTTCATTGTCTGATGTTCTCTCTTCTAAGTAATCTACTCTGCTGGTAGTATTCGCAATTGAGTTTTTAAGTTGGTTTATTGTTTCCTGCATTTCTAGGATTTCTATTTGTTTGTTTTTTATTACCTCTATCTCCCTGTGAAATTGATCTTTCACTTCCTGGATTTGTTTGTCAATGTGATCTTTCATTGTCTGATTTTGCTGTCTCATGTCTTCCTTGAGACTCCAGATCATTTGAAGCATATATATCCTGAACTCTTTATCTGACATTCCATCTGTTGCAGCTATTACCTCTTCTAAAGTTGAGTTGACCTGCATTGCTTGTGGTCCTTTCTTTCCTTGTCTTTTCATGCTGCTCACGTTTCTTTCTGCTTGGTGAAACTGTTATGTTTATGAGATTTTCCCCCTAATTATTTGTATTGCTCTTGTATAGTTGAAAAATCTCCCTTGCAGGGAGGGTAGTGGCTGTGCTCCTCCTCTAGTTGGGGTGATCTCTCTAGCGCGCTGGCGGGCCGCTAGGCCTGCTCTGCCAGTTGTTCGCAGGTCTGCCCACCCTGCGGGTGTGGGTGGCGGCTCTGCTCTGCCCCCCTCCAATTTTGGCGACATGACTACCACCCCCTCAGGTTTTTGGGCCTGATCCGGATGCGGGCGGCTGCTCTGCTCTGCCCCTACTCCAATTGGAGTGACGTGTCTATCATGCTGGCAGGCCTCTAGGCCTGTTCCGGTGGTGTGTCTCAGGTCTGCCTGACTCTGGCAGTAGGGGGAGTTGGAGGTCGAGAGTCCTTTGGTCCTTGCGGTCACGCCCACGGAGAGATTTTGAAGTTTCCTGGTTGTTCGCCAGGTGGGCGGGGCTGTTAGCAGAGCCTGGAGGGCATGGCCATGTGGGGACCCTTCTAGCTGAGTCGGGCCACCGGGAGCCACCTGAAGAGCAGGGTAGCTGTGTCTGCATGGCTAAGATCCAGGCGGGTGGTTTGGCTGTTTGCAGAGCGAGAGCAGGGCCTCCCGGGAGAGCTGGTATGGCGGGGACGTCTGACGGTTTGGGCTGCAATTCCCCTCCGGGCCGCCGCTGCTTTCAGAAGCTGCTGGTGGCTGCGGGATTGGACCTCTGCGCCCGCTGGGGAGGGCAACCTGTAGAGCCGGGTAGCTGCGGCCGTGTGGTTAGGAACCGGGCAGGTGAGGCGGCTGCTCCCAGAGCAAGCACTAGGCCTCCCAGGGGAGCCCAGATGGCGGAGGCCGACTGCCGGTTCGGGCGGGGCGGGCCAAGTCACTCCGGGTGTCCGCCGCTTGCAAAAACGGCTGCTGGCTGCAGGACTTGACTTCTGCACCCGCTGCGGGGCCTCCTGTCTAGCCGGGTAGCTGTGGCCGCGTGTTTAGGGACCGGGTGGGTGAGGCGGCTGCTCCCAGAGAGAGCACTAGGCCTCCCAGGGGAGCCCGGATGGTGGAGGTCGACTGCCGGTTCGGATGGAGCGGGCCAAGTCACTCCGGGTGTTCGCCGCTTGCAAAAGTTGCTACTGGCTGCAGGACATACCTTCTGCACCCTCCGCGGGGCCACCTGTATAGCCGGGTAGCTGTGGCCGCGTGGTTAGGGACCGGGTGGGTGAGGCGGCTGCTCCCAGAGCGAGCACTAAGTCTCCCAGGGGAGCCCGGATGGCGGAGGTCGACTGCCGGTTCGGATGGGGCGGTCCAAGCTGCTCCGGGTGTCCGCCGCTTGCAAAAGCGGCTGCTGGCTGCAGGACTTGACTTCTGCACCCGCTGCGGGGCCTCCTGTCTAGCCGGGTAGCTGTGGCCGCGTGGTTAGGGACTGGGTGGGTGAGGCGGCTGCTCCCAGAGAGAGCACTAGGCCTCCCAGGGGAGCCTGGATGGTGGAGGCCGACTGCTGGTTCGGGCGGGGTGGGCCAAGTTGCTCCGGGTGTCCGCTGCTTGCAAAAGTGGCTGCTGGCTGCAGGACTTACCTTCTGCACCCGCCGCGGGGCCACCTGTCTAGCCGGGTAGCTGTAGCCGCGTGGTTATGGACCGGGTGGGTGAGGCGGCTGCTCCCAGAGCGAGCACTAGGCCTCCCAGGGCAGCCTGGATGGCGGAGGCCGACTGCCGGTTCGGGCGGGGCGGGACAAGTCGCTCCGGGTGTCCACCGTTGCAAAAGTGGATGCTGGCTGCAGGACTTCACTTCTGCACCTGCCGCAGGGCTACCTGTAGAGCCGGGTAGCTGTGGCCGCGTGGTTAGGAATCGGGCAGGTGAGGCGGCTGCTCCCAGAGCGACAGCTAGGCCTCCCGAGGGAGCCGCTTGTCGGAGCGGCTGATGGCTGCAGGACTAGACCTCTGTGCCCGCATGGCAGTCCAAGATCCACTTCTCTGTGACAAACTGTCACTTCCAATAAACCTACCAGTTCACGGCAGCTCTCCTCTTAAGGGAATTATGCAAAAAGTTCTTCCGTAGGTAGGCTGCCGCTGTTCCGATGGGTCTTTCTTATCCCGTTAAAGTGGAGACGTTGGAATCGCTGCTTCCTCGCCGGACGCCATGTTGGATCCTCACCCAATCTTGATGATACCTTCAGGTAATGATCAGTACACCAATCCCACTTGGCTCATCAAATTTCGTTCTTCTAGGTTAAACCGTTCGTTTGCAGTAACCGTTTTCATTTTGAGGTTTCACTCTGTTTTCTCCTATATGGATACATGTAGTTGGAACATGAAATCCAACACGGTTTGTGCTAGCTCTTTGAAACTTGACACAATATAGTAGTTCCATGTTCTATCTCTATGGTTTGTTTCCTATTGATATAGCCCAAAGCAGAGACTGGCGAAACTCACTTTCATTGAAAGGGGTTGTCAAGCTTCCAGAAAACTACAAGTCTCCTGAAATCTCAGCAAATGTTTTATCACTCAATCTTGATGATACTTTCAGGTAATGATCAGTACACCAATCCCACTTGGCTCAATAAAGTTCATTCTTCTAGGTTAAACCGTTCGATTGCAGAAACTGTTTTCATTTTGAGGTTTCACTCTGTTTTCTCCTATAAGGATACATGTAGTTGGAACACTAAATCAAACACGGTTTGTGCTAACTGTTTGAAATTTGGCACAATAAAGTGGTTCCAAGTTGTATCTCTATGGTTTGATTCCTATGATGCAGCCCAAAGCAGAGACTGGCGAAACTCACTTTCATTGAAAGGGGTTGCCAAGCTTCCAAAATCTACGAGTCTCCTGAAATCTCAGCAAACGTTTCTTCACCCAATCTTGATGACACTTTCATGTAATGATCAGTACACCAATCCCACTTGGCTCACCAAATTTCGTTCTTCTAGGTTAAACCATTCGTTTGCAGTAACCGTTTCTATTTTGAGGTTTCACTCTGTTTTATCTTATATGGACACATGTATTTGAACTCTAAATCAAACAGGGTTTGTGCTAGCTCTTTGAAACTTGGAACAATAAAGTAGTTCCAAGTTCTATCTCTGTGGTTTGTTTCTATTGACGTAGTCCAAAGCAGAGACTGGTCCAAATTCACTTTCATTGAAAGTGGATGCCAAGCTTCCAAAAAACTACGAGTCTCCTGAAATCTCAGCAAATGTTTTTCATCAAATCTTAATCATACTTTCAGGTAATGATCAGGACAAAAATTTCACTTGGTTCACCAATTTTCATTCTTCTAGGTTAATCCATTCGTTTCCAGTAACCGCTTTCATTTTGAGGTTCCACTATGTTTTTCTCCTATATGGATACATGTAGTTGCAACTCTAAATCAAACACGGTTTGTGTAAGCTCTTTTGAAACTTGACACAATAAAGTAGATCCAAGTTCTATCTCTATGGTTTGTTTCCTATTGATGTAGCTTAAAGCAGAGTCTGGTGAAACACACATTCATTGAAATGAGTTGCCAAGCATCTAAAAAACTAAGAGTCTCCTGAAAACTCAGCATATTTTTTTCACCCAATCTTGATGATACTTTCAGGTAATGATCAGTACACAAATATCACTTGGCTCACCAAATTTTGTTCTTCTAGTTTAAACCGTTCGTTTGCAGTTACCATTTTCATTTTGAGTTTTCACTCTGTTTTCTCCTATATGGATACATGTAGTTGGAACTCTAAATCAATCATGGTTTGTTCTAGCTATTTTAAACTTGGCAGAATAAACTTGTTCCACGTTCTATCTCTTTGTTTTTTTTTTAATTGATGTAGCTCAAAGTAGAGACTGGCGAAACTCACTTTCATGAAAAAGGATTGTCAAATTTCCAAAAAACGACGAGACTCCTGAAATCTCAGAAAATGTGTTATCAACCAATCTTGATGATACTTTCAGATAATGATCACTACACCAATCGCACTTGGCTCACCAAATTTCCTTCTTCTAGGTTAAACCGTTCATTTGCAGTAATTGTTTTCATTTTGAGGTTTCACTCTGTTTTCTCCTATATGGATACATGTAGTTGGATCTCTAAATGAAACACGGTTTGTGCTAGCTCTTTGAATCTTGGCACAATAAAGTAATTCCAAGTTCTATCTGTATGGTTTGTTTCCTATTGATGTAGCCCAAAGCAGAGACTGGCGAAACTCACTTTCATTTAAAGGGGTTTCCAAGATTCCAAAAACTACGAATCTACTGAAATTTCAGCAAAGATTATTTAACCCAATCTTGATGATACTTTCAGATAAGGATCAGTACACCAATCCCACTTGGTTCACTAAAATTCGTTCTTCTAGGTTAAACCATTCGTTTGAAGTAACTGTATTTATTTTGAGGTTTCACTCTGTTTTATCCTGTATCGATATATGTAGTTGGAACTCTAAATCAAACACGGTTTGTGCTAGCTCTTTGTAACTTGGCCCAATAAAGTATTCCAAATTTTATCTCTATGGTTTGTTTCTATTGATATAGCCCAAAGAAGAGACTGATGAAACTCAATTTCATAGGAAGGAGTTGCCAAGCTTCCAAAAAACTACGAGTCTCCTGAATTCTCAGCACGAATCCCACTTGGCTCACCAAATTTCGTTCTTCTAGCTTAAACCGTTCGTTTGCAGTAACATTTTTAATTTTTTGGTTTCACTCTGTTTTCTCCTATAAGGATACATGTTGTTGGAACTCTAATCAAACACGGTTTGTGCTAGCTCTTTGAAACTTGGCACAATAAAGTAGTGCCAAGATCTATCTCTATGGCTTGTTACCTGTTGATGTAGACCTAAGCAGAGACTGGCGAATTCACTTTCATTGAAAGGGGTTGCCAAACTTCCAAAAAACTACGAGTTTCGTGAAAACTCAGGATACATTTTTTCACCCAATCTTGATGATACTTTCGTTAATGATCAGTATACCAATCCCACGTGGCTCATCAAATTTTGTTCTTCTAGGATAAACCGTTCATTTGAAGTAATCGTATTTATTTTTAGTTTCACTCTGTTTTCTCTTATATGGATACATGTAATTGGAACTCTAAAATCAAACACGGTTGGTGCTAGCTCTTTGAAACTTGGCATAATAAAGTTGTTCCAAGTTCTGTCTCTATGGTTTGTTTTCTATTGATGTAGTTCCAAGCCGAGATTGACGAAAATCACTTTAATTGAAAGGGGATGCCAATCTTCAAAAAAAATTTCGAGTTTCCTGAAATCTCAGCAAATATTTTTTCACCCAATCTTGATGATAATTTTAGGTAATGATCTGTACACCAATTCCACATGGCTCACCAAATTTTGTTCTTATAATTTAAAACATTCGTTTGCAGTAACCGCTTTTATTTTTAGGTTTCTCTCTGTTTTCTACTATATTCAAACATGTAGTTGGAACTCTATATCAAAAATGGCTTCTTCTAGCTCTTTTGGAATTTTACACAATAAAGTAGTTCCAAGTTTTGTCTTGATGGTTTGTTTTCTCTTGATATAGCCTAAGCACAGATAGACGAAAATCACTTTCATTGAAAGGGGTTGCCAAGCTTCCAAAAAACTATGAGTTCCTGAAATCTCAGCCAAAATTCTTTCACCCAATCTTGATGATACTTTCAGATAATGATCAGTACACCAATCCCCCCTTGGGCTCACCAAATTTCGTTCTTCTAGGTTAAACCGTTTCGTTGCAGTAACCGTTTACATTTTTTGGTTTCATTCTGTTTTCTCCTATATGGATACATGTATTTAAAACTCGAAATCAAACACGGTTTGTGCTAGTTCTTTTTAACTTGGCATAATAAAGTAGTTCCAAGTTCTATATCTTTGGTTTGTTTCCTATTGATGTAGCCCCAAGCAGAGAATGAAGAAAATCACTTTCATTGAAAGGGGTTGCCAAGATTCCAAAAAACTAGGAGTTTCCTGAAATCTCAGCAAACATATTTTTACCCAATCTTGATGATACTTTCAGGTAAATGATGAGTACACCAATCCCACTTTGCTCACCAAATTTTGTTCTTCTAAATTTAACGGTTGGTTTGTAGTAACCGTTTTTATTTTAGGTTTTAGTCTGTTTTCTCCTATATGGATACATGTAGTCGGAACTCTAAATCAAACATGGTTTGTGCTAGCTGTTTGAAACTTGGCACAATAAAGTAGTACCAAGTTCTATCTTTATGGTTTGTTTCCTATTGATGTAGCCACAAGCAGAGACTGAAGAAAATCACTTTCATTGAAAATGTTTGCCAAGCTTCCAAAAAACTACGAGTTTCCTAAAATCTCAACAAACATTTTTTCTCCCAATATTGATGATACTTTCAGGTAATGATCAGTACACCAGTCCCACTTGGCTGACCAAATTTCGTTCTTCTAGGTTAAACCGTTCGTTTGCAGTAACCGTTTTCATTTTTAGGTTTCACTCTGTTTTCTCCTATATGGATAAAGGTAGTTGGAACACTAAATCAAAAACGGTTTGTGCTAGCTCTTTGAATCTTGGCACAATAAAGTAGTTGCACGTACTATCTTTATGCTTTGTTTCCTATTGATGTAGCCCCAAGCAGAGACTGACGAAAATCACTTTCAATGAAAGGGGTTGCTAAGCTTCCAAAAACTACGAGTTTCCTGAAATCTCAGCAAATATTTTTTCACCCAATCTTGATGTTGCTTTCAGGTAATTATCAGTACACCAATCTCACTTGGCTCACCAAATTTCTTTCTTCTAGGTTAACCGTTCGATTGCAGAAACCGTTTTCATTTTTAGATTTCACTCGGTTTTCTCCTATACGGATACATCCAGTTGGAACTCTAAATCAAACACAGTTTGTGCTAGCTCTTTGAAACTATACACAATAAACTAGTTCGAAGTTCTATCTCTATGGTTTGTTTCCTACTGATGTAGTCCTAAGCAGAGACTGGCAAACATCACTTTTCTTGAAAGAGATTGCCATGCTTCCAGAAAACTACGAGTTTCCTGAAATCTCAGCAAACATTTTTCACCCAATCTTGATGATACTTTCAGGTAATGATCAGTACAGCAATTCCACTTGGCTCACCAAATTTCGTTCTTCTAGCTTAAACCATTCGATTTCAGTAACCCTTTTCATTTTGAGGTTTCACTCTGTTTTCTCCTATATGGATACATGTAGTTGGAACTCTAAATAAAGCACGGTTTTTGCTAGCTCTTTGAAACTTGACACAATAAAGTATTTCCACGTAATATCTCTATGGTTTCTTTCCTATTAATGTAGCCCTAAGTAGAGACTGGAGAAAATCACTTACATTGAAATAGTTTGCCAAGCTTCCAATAAACTACGAGTTTGCTGAAATCTCAGCAAACATTTTTTTCACCCAATTGTGGTGATGATACCTTCAGGTAATGATCAGTAGACAAATCCCACTTGGCTCACCAACTTTCGTTCTTTTAGGTTAAAATGTTCGTTTGCAGTAATCGTTTTCATTCTTAGGTTTCACTCTGTTTTCTCCTATATGGATACATGTAGTTGGAACTCTAAATCAAACACGGTTTGTGCTAGCTCTTTGAAACTTGACACAATACAGTAGTTCCATGTTCTCTCTCTATGGTTTGTTTCCTGTTGATATATCCCTCAGCAGATTCTGGCGAAATCACTTTCATTGAAAGGGGTTTCCAAGTTTCCAAAAAACTATGAGTTTCCTGAACTCTCTGCAAACAATTTTTCACCCAATCTTGATGATACTTTCAGATAACAATCACTACACCATTCCCACTTGGCTCACCAAATTTCGTTCTTCTAGGTTAAACCGTTCGTTTGCAGTAACAGTTTACATTTTTAGGTTTCAATCTGTTTTCTCCTATATGGATACATGTAGTTGGAACTCTAAATCAAATACGGTTCATGCTAGCTTTTTGAAACTTGACACAATAAAGAAGTCCCAAGTTCTATCTCTATGGTTTGTTTCCTATTTATGTAGCCCTAACCAGAGACTGGCGAACATCACTTTTCCTGAAAGGGATATCCATGCTTCCAGAAATCTACGAGTTTCCTGAAATCTCAGGAAACATTTTTCACCCAATGTTGATGATACTTTCAGGTAATGATCAGTACACCAATGCCACTTGGCTTATCAAATTTCGTTCTTTTAGGTTAAACCGTTCGATTGCAGTAACCATTTTCATATTTAGGTTTCATTCTGTTTTCTCCTATAAGGAAACATGTATTTGGAACTCTAAATCAAACATGGTTTGTGCTAGCTCTTTGAAACTTGACACAATAAAGTAGTTCCAACTTCTATCTCTATGGTTTGCTTCCTACTGATGTAGCCCTAAGCAGAGACTGGCGAAACTCACTTTTATTGAAAGAGGTTGCCAAGCTTACAGAAAACCACGAGTTTCCTGAAATCTCAGCAAACATTTTTTTTTTTACCCAATTTTGATGATACTTTCAGGAAATAATCATTACACCAATGCCACTTGGCTAACCAAATTTCGTTCTTCTAGGTTAAACCGTTCGATTTCAGGAACCGTTTTCATTTTCAGGTTTCACTCTGTTTTCTCCTATATGAATACATGAATTTGGAACTCTAAATTAAACACGGTTTGTGCTTGCTCTTTAAACTTGACACAATAATGTAGTTCCAAGTTCTAACTCTATGATTTGTTTCCTATTGATGTAGCCCTAAGCAGAGACCTTCGAACATCACTTTTCTTGAAATGAGTTGCCATTCTTCCAGAAAACTATGAGTTTCCTGAAATCTCAGCAAACAGTTTTCACCCAATCTTGATGATACTTTCAGGTAATGATCAGTACACCAATGCCAATTGGCTCACCAAATTTCGTTCTTCTAGGTTAAAGCGATCGATAGCAGTAATTATTTTCATTTTTAGGTTTCACTCAGTTTTCTACTATATGGATACATGTAGTTGAAACTCTAAATCAAACACGGTTTGTGCTCACTCTTTGAAACTTGACACAATAAATAGATCCAAGTTCTATCTCTATAGTTTGCTTCCTATTGTTGTAGCCCTAAGCAGAGACAGGTGAAAATCACTTTTATTGAAAGGGGTTGCCAAACTTCCAAAAAACTACGAGTTTACTGAACTCTCAGCAAACCTTTTTTCACCCAATCTTGATGATACTTTCAGATAATGATCCGTACACCAATCCCTCTTGACTCACCAAATTTCGTTCTTCTAGGTTAATCGAATCATTTGCAATAACCACTTTCATTTTTAGGTTTCACTTTGTTTTCTCCTACCTGGATACATGTAGTTGGAACACTAAATCAAATACGGTTTGTGATAGCTCTTTGAAACTTGATGCAATAAAGTAGTTCGCAGTTCTATCTCAATGGTTTGTTTCCTACTTATGTATCCCCAAGCAGAGAGTGATGAAAATCACTTTCATTGAAAGGGGTTGCCAAGCTTCCAAACAACTACGTGTTTCCTGAAATCTCAGCAAACATTTTTTCACCCAATCTGGATGATACTTTCAGGTAATGATCAGAACACCAATCCCAGTTGGCTAACCAAATTTCATTCTTGTAGGTTAAACACTTCCTTTGCAGTAATCGTTTTTAATTTTAGTTTTCTCTCTGTTTTCTCCTATATGGATACATGTATTTGGAACTCTTAATCAAAGACGGTTTGTGTTGGCTGTTTGAAACTTGACACAATAAAGTAGTTTTAAGTTCTATCTCTATGCTTTGTTTCCTATTGATGTAGCCATAAGGAGAGACTGGCGAAAATCACTTTCCTTGAAAGGGGTTGCCAAGCTACCAGAGATCTACGAGTTTCCTGAAATCTCAGCAAATATTTTTTCACCCAATTCTGATGATACTTTCAGGTAATGATCAGTACACAAATCCCACTTGGCTCACCAAATGTCCTTCTTCTAGGTTAAACCGTTCAATTGCAGTAACCGTTTTCATTATTAAGATTCACTCTGTTTTCTCCTACATGGATACATGTAGTTGGAACATTAAATCAAACATGGTTCTTGCTAGCTCTTTGAAACCTGACACAATAAAGTACTTCCAAGTTCTGTCTGCATAGTTTGTTTATTATTGATGTAGCCCTAAGCAGAGACTGGTGAAAATCACTTTCTTTGAAAGAGGTTGCCAAGCTTCCCCAAAACTATGAGTTTCCAGAAATTTCACCAAATATTTTTTCACCCAATCTTGATGATACTTTCAGGTAATGATCAGTACACCATTCCCACTTGGCTCACCAAATTTCCTTCTTCTAGGTTAAACCATTCATTTTAAGTAACTGTTTAAATTTTTAGGTTTCACTCTGTTTTCTCCTATATGGATACATGTATTTGGAACTCTAAATCAAACACGGTTTGTGCTACCTCTTTGAAACTTGACACAATAAACTAGTGCCCTATTCTATCTCTATGGTTTGTTTCCTATTGATGTAGCCCTAAGTAGAGACTGGCGAAAATCACTTTCATTGCAAAACCTTGCCAAGCTTCCAGAAATCTACGAGTTTCCTGAATTCTCAGCAAATATTTTTAACCCAATCTTGATGATACTTTCAAGTAATTATCAGAACACCAATCCCACTTGGTTCACTAAATTTCGTTCTTCTTGGTTAAACCGTTCGTTTGCATGAACAGTTTCAAATTTTAGGTTTCACTCTGTTTTCTCCTATATGGATACATGTATTTGGAACTCTAAATCAAACACGGTTTGTGCTTGCTCTTTGAAACTTGACACAATAAAGTAGTTCCAAGTTCTATATCTTTGGTTTGTTTGCTATTGCTGTAGACCTAAGCAGAGACTGGCGAAATTCTCTTTAATTGAAAGGGTTGCCAAGCTTCCCAAAAACTACAAGTTTCCTGAAATCTCAGCAAATATTTTTATTCCTAATCTTGATGATACTTTCAGGTAAAGATCAGTTCACCTATTTCACTTGGCTCACTAAATTTCGTTCTTCTAGGATAAATCGTTCGTTTGCATTAACAGTTTTAATTTTTAGGTTTCACTGTGTTTTCTCGTGTATGGATACATGTATTTGGAACTCTAAATCAAACACTGTTTGTGCTAGCTCTTTGAAACTTGACACAATAAGTTGTTCCAAGTTCTATCTCTATGGGTTGTTTCCTATTGATGTAGCCCTAAGCAGAGACTGGCGAAAATCACTTTCATTGATAGAGGTTGCCAAGCTTCCCCAAAACTATGAGTTTCCAGAAATTTCACCAAATATTTTTTCACCCAATCTTGATGATACTTTCAGGTAATGATCAGTACACCATTCCCACTTGGCTCACCAAATTTCCTTCTTCTAGGTTAAACCGTTCATTTTAAGTAACTGTTTAAATTTTTAGGTTTCACTCTGTTTTCTCCTATATGGATACATGTATTTGGAACTCTAAATCAAACACGGTTTGTGCTAACTTTTTGAAACTTGACACAATAAACTAGTGTCCTATTCTATCTCTATGGTTTGTTTCCTATTGATGTAGCCCTAAGTAGAGACTGACGAAAATCACTTTCATTGAAAAACGTTGCCAAGCTTCCAAAAAACTACGAGTTTCCTGAATTCTCAGCAAATATTTTTTTACCCAATCTTTATGATATTTTCAGGTAATGATCAGAACACAAATCTCACTTGGCTCACCAAATTTCATTCTTCTCGGTGAAACCGTTCATTTGCAGTAACAGGTTGAATTTTTAAGTTTCACTCTGTTTTCTCCTATATGCATACATCTATTTGGAACTGCACATCAAACACGGTTTCTGCTATCTTCTTGAAACGTGGCACAATAATGTAGTTTCAAGTTCTAACTCTATGTTTTGTTTCCTATTGGTGTAGCCCTATGCAGTTAGTGGCAAGAAACACTTTCATTGGAACTGGTTGCCAAGCTAGCAAAGAATTACCCGTTTCCTGAAATGTCAACAAATATTTTTTCAACCAAACTTGATAATACTTTCTGGTAATGATGACTACACTAAGCCCACTTGGCTGCCCAAATTTCTTTCTTCTATGTTGAAGCGTTCGTTTCCAGTAACAGTTTTAATTTTTAAGTTTCACTCTATTTTCTCCTATATTGATAGATGTAGTTGAAACTCTAAATCAAACATGGTTTGTGCTAGCTTCTTGAAACTTGACACAATGAAGTAGTTTTAAGTTCTATGTCTATGTTTTTTTTTCCTCTTGATTTAGCCCTATACAGTCACTGGCGAGAAATACTTTCATTGAAAGGGGTTGCCAAGCTTCCAAAAAATTGTGAGTTTCCTAAAATCTTAGGAAATAATTTTTCACCCTAACTTGATTATACTTTCAGTTAATGATAAGTACACTAAGCCCACTTGGCTGCCCAAGTTTCGTTCTTCTATTTTGAAGCGTTCGTTTTCCAGTAATATTTTGAATTTTTAGTTTTCACTCTGTTTTCTCCTATATTGATGGATGTAGTTGGAACTCTAAATCAAACATGTTTTTTTGCTAGCTTCTTGAAACCTGACAGCATAATGTAGTTTCACGTTCTAACTCTATGTTTTGTTTCCTCTGGAAGTAGCCCTATGCAATCACTGACAAGAAACTCATTCATTGAATGGGGTTGCCAAGCTTCCTCAGAATTACGAGTTTCCTGAAATCTCAGCAAATATTTTTTCACCCAAACTTGATGATACATTCAGGTAATGATCAGTACACTAAGCCCACTTGGTTGCTCAAATTTCATTCTTCTATGTTGAAGCATTCTTATCCACTAAGAGTTTGAATTTATAGGTTTCAATCTGTTTTCTCCTATATTGATAGATGTACTTGGAACTCTAAATCAAACACGGTTTTTCCTAGCTTCTTGAAACTTGACACAATAAAGTAGTTTCAAGTTCTATCTCTATATTTTGATTCGTCTTGGTGTAGATCTAAGCAGTCACTAGCAAAAAACACTTTCTCTGAAAGGGGTTGCGAAGCTTCCACAGAATTACTAGTTTCCCGAACTCTCAGCAAATATTTTTTCACCCAAACCTAATTGTACTTTCAGGAAATGATCAGTGCACTAAGCTCACATGGCTTCCCATATTTCGTTCTTCTATGTTGAAGCATTCATTTCCAGTAACAGTTTGAAGTTTTAGGTTTCACTCTGTTTTTTCCTTTATTGATAGATGTACTTGCAACTCTACATCAAACACGGTTTGTGCTAGCTTCTTGAAACTTGACAAAATAAAGTAGTTTCAAGTTCTATCTCTATGTTTTGTTTCCTCTTGATGTAGCCCTATGCAGTCACTTTCTAGAAACCCTTTAATTGTAAGATGTTGCCAAGCTTTCAAAGAATTACGAGTTTCATGAAATCTCGGCCAGTATTTTTCCACCCAAACTTGATGATACTTTCAGGTAATGATCAGGACACTAAGCCCACTTGGTTGCCCAAATTTCGTTCTTCTTTTTTGAAGCATTTGATTCCAGTAACAGTTTTGAATTTTAGGATCACTATGTTTTCTCCTATACTGATAGATGTTCTTGGAACTCTAAATCAAACACGGTTTGTGCTAGCTTCTTAAAACTTGACAAGATAAAGTAGTTTCAAGTTCTATCTCTATATTTTGTTTCCTCTTGGTATACCCTTAGCAGTGACTAGCAAAAAACACTTTCATTGAAATGGGTGCCAAGCTTCCAAGAATTAGTATTTTCCTGAAATCTCAGCAAATATGTTTGCACTCAAACTTGATGATACTTTCAGGTAATGATCAGTACACTAAGGCCACTTGGCTGCCCAAATTTCGTTTTTCTTTGTTGAAGCATTCGTTTCCAGTAGGAGTTTAAATTTTTCGGTTTCACTCTATATTCCCTATACTGATAGATGTAGTTGGAACTCTAAATCAAACACGGTTTGTGCTAGCTTCTTGAAACTTGACACAATAGAGTAGTTTCACGTTCTAACTCTATGTTTTGTTTCCTCTTGATGTAGCCCTATGCAGTCACTGGCGAGAAACCCTTTCATTGTAAGGGGTTGCCAAGCTTCCATAGAATCACGGGATTCCTGAAATCTCATCAAATATTTTTCTACCCACACTTGATGATACTTTTATGTAATGATCAGTACACTAAGCCCACTTGGCTGCCCAAATTTCGTTCTTCTATGTTGAAGCGTTTATTTCCAGTAACCGTTTGAATTTTTAGGTTTCACTCTGTTTTCTATTATATTGATAGATGTACTTGGAACTCTGAATAAAACACGGTTTGTGCTAGCTTCTTGAACCTTAACACAATAAAGGAGTTTCAAGTTCTAACTCTATGTTTTATTTCCTCTTGATATAACCCTATGCAGTCACTAGCAAGAAACACATTCATTTTAAGGGGTTGCCAAGCTTTCAAGAATTACGAGTTTCCTGAAATTTCAGTAAATATTTTTTCACCCAAACTTGATGATACTTTCAGGTAATGATCAGTACGCTAAGCCCACATGGCTGCCCAAGTTTCGTTCTTCTATTTTGAAGCGTTCTTTTTCAGTAGAAGTTTGAATTTATAGGTTTCACTCTGTTTTCTCCTATATGGATACATGTAGATGGAACTCTAAATCAAACACAGTTTGTGATAGCTTCTTGGAACTTGACACAATAAAGTAGTTTTGAGTACTATCTCTATGTTTTTTTCTCTTGTTGGATTCCTAAGCAGAGACTGGTGAAAAACACTGTCATTGAAAGGGGTTGCCAAGCTTCCAAAAAACTACAAGTTTCCTGAAATTTCAGCAAATAGTTTTTCATCCAATCTTGATGATACCTTGGGGTAATGATCACTACAGCAATCCCACTTGGCTCATCAAATTTCCTTCTTGTAGGTTGAAGGATTAGTTTGCAGTAACAGTTTGAATTTTTAGGTTTCACTCTCTTATCTCCTATATTGATAGATGTATTTGCAATTCTAACTCAAACACGGTTTATGCTACCTTCTTGAAACTTGACACAATAAATAAGGTTTAAGTTCTAACTCTATAATTTGTTTTCTCTTGATGTAGCCCTAAGCAGAGATTGGCGAAAAACTCTTTCATTGATTGGTGTTGCCAAGCTTCAAAAAAACTATGAGTTTCCTGAAATCTCAGCAAATATTGTTTTACCCAAAATTGATGACACTTGGTGGTAATGATCAGTATAGCAATCCCACTTGCCTCACCAAATTTCATTCTTATAGGTTGAAGCATTCATTTGCAGTAACACTTTGAATTTTTATGTTTCAACCTCTTATCGCCTACATTGATAGATGTATTTAGAATTCTAAACCAAACACGGTTTCTGCTAGCTTCTTGAACCTTGACCCAATAAAGTAGTTCTAAGTTTTATCTAGATGGTTTGTTTCCACTTGAACTAGCCCTAACCAGAGACCGGCAAAAAACACTTTCATTGAAAGGGGTTGCCAAGCTTTCAAAAAACTACGGGTTTTCTAAAATCTCAGCAAATATTTTTTAAACCAATCTTGATGATCCTAGGTCGTAATGATCAGTACACCTCTCCCACTTGGCTCACCAAATGTCTTTCTTGTAGGTGTAAGCATTCGTTTTCCATAACCTTTTGAATTTTTAGGTTTCTCTCTGTTATCTTCTATATTGATAGATATATTTAGAACTCTAAATCAATCACAGTTTGGTCTAGCTTCTTGAAACTTTACAGAATAAAGTAGTTCTCAGTTCTGTCTTTATGGTTTGTTTCCTCTTCATGTACCCTTAAGCAGAGACTGGTGAAAATCACTTTAATTGAAAAGGGTTGCCAATCTTACAAAAAATTACGAGTTTCCTGAAAATCAGCAAATAGTTTTACACCCAATCTTGATGATACTTTCAGGTAATGGTCAGTACATCAATCCCAGTTTGCTCACCAAATTTCGTTCTTCTAGGTTGAAGCATTCCTTTGCACTAACCGTTTGAATTTTTAGTTTCACTCTATTATCTCCTATATTGATAGATGTATTTAGAACTCTAAATGAAATACAGTTTGTGCTAGCTTCTTGAAACTTGACACAATAAAGTAGTTCTACATTCTCTCTCTATGGATTGTTTTTTTTTGAAGTAGCCCTAAGCACAGACTGGCGAAAAACACTTTCATTGAAAGGGGTTGCCAAGCTCCCAAAAAACTAAGAATTTTCTGAAATCGCACCAAATATTTTTTCACCCAATCGTGATAATACCTGGAGGTAAAGATCAGCACACCAATCCCACTTGGCTCCCCAAATTTCGTTCTTCTACGTTGAAGCATTCATTTGCAGTAACAGTTTGAATTATTAGGTTTCACTCTGTTTTCTCCTATATTGATAGATGTATTTAGAACTCTAAATCAAACACGGTTTGTGCTAGCTTCTTAAAATTTGACACAATAAAGTAGTTCTAAGTTCTATCTCTATGGTTTGTTTCCTTTTCATGTAGTGCCAAGCACATACTGGCGAAAAACACTCTCACTGAAAGGGCTTGCCAAGCTTCCAAAATACTACGAGTTTACTGAAATCTCAGCAAATAGTTTTTTCACCCAATCTTGATGATACTCTCAGGTAATCATCAGTACACCATTCCCACTTGGCTCACCAAATTTAATTCTTCTAGGTTGAAGCATTCATTTGCAGTAACCCTTTGAATTTTTAGGTTTCACTCTGTTACCTCCTATATTGTTAGATTTTTTGGAACACTAAATCAAACGCAGTTTGTGCTAGCATCTTGAATTTTTTTTTTTAGCATCTTGAAACTTGACACAATAAAGTAGTTCTACATTCTATCTCTATAGATTATTGCCTTTTGAAATAGCCCTAAGCAGAGAAGGGCGAAAAATACATTCATTGAAAAAGGTTGGCAAGCGTTCAAAAAGTAGGAGTTTCCTGAAAACGCAGCAAATATTTTTTCACCCTATCATGATGATACTTGGTGTAATGATCAGTACAGCAATTCCACTTGGCTCCCCAAATTTCATTCTTCTACGTTGAAGCATTCGTTTCCAGTAACAATTTGAATTTTTTTTGGTTTCACTCTTATCTCCAATTTTGATAGATGTATTTGGGACTCTAAATCGAACAAAGTTTGTGCTAGTTTCTTGAAACTTGATGCAATAAAGTAGTTCTAAGTTTTATCTGGATGGTTTGTATCCTCTTGAAGTAGCCCTAAGCAGAGACTGTCGAAAAACACTTTAGTTGAAAGGGGTTGCCAAGCTTCTAAGAAACTATGAGTTTCCTGAAATATCAGCAAATTTTTTTTCACCCGAACTTGATGATACTTTCAGGTAATGATCAGTACACGAATCCCACTTGGCTCACCAAATTTCGTTGTTCTAGATTGAAGCATTTGTTTGCAGTAAAAGTTCGAATTTTTAGGTTTCACTCTATTTTCTCCTATATTGATAGATGTATTTGGAACTCTAAATAAAACACGGTTTGGACTAGCTTCTTGAAACTCAACACAAAAAAAGTAGTTCTAGGTTCTATCTCTATGCTTTGTTTCCTCTTGAAGTAGCCCTAAGCAGAGACTGGCGAAAAACACTTTCATTTAAAGACGTTGCCAAGTTTCCAAAAAACTACGAGATTCCTGAAATCTCAGCAAGTATTTTTTCATCTAATCTTGATGATACCTAGGGGTAATGATCTGTACAGCAATCCCACTTGGCTCACCAAGCTTCGTTCCTCTAGGTTGAAGCGTTCTTTTGCAGTAACACTTTGAATTTTTAGGTTTCACTCTGTTTTCTCCTATATTGATAGATGTATTTGAAAGTCTAAATCAAACATGGTTTGTGCTAGCTTCTTGAAACTTGATAGAATAAAGTAGTTCTAAGTTCTATCTCTATGTGTTGTTTCCTCTTCATGTAGCCCTAAGCAGAGACTGGTGATAAACTCTTTCATTGAAAGTGGTTACCAGTCTTCCAAAAAACTAAGAGTTTCCTGAAATCTCAGCAAATATTTTTTCACCCAATCTTGATGACACTTTCACGTAATGATAAGAACACCAATCAAACTTGGCTCACCAAAATTCATTCTTCTAGGTTGAAGCATTTGTTTGCAGTAACAGTTTGAATTTTTAGGTTTCACTCTGTTATCTCCTATATTGATAGATATATTTGGAACTCTAAATCAAACACGGTTTGTGCTGGCTTCTTGAAACTTGACACAATAAGGTAGTTCTAAGTTTTATCTCTAGGGTTTGTTTCCTCTTGAAGTAGCCCTATGTAGAGGCTTGAGAAAAACACTTTCATTGAAAGGGGTTGCCAAGATTCCAAAAAACTACGAGTTTACTGAAATCTCCGAAAATATTTTTTCAACCAATCTTGATGATACGTTCACTTAATGATCAGTACATCAATCCCACTTGGCTCAACAAATTTTGTTCTTCTATGTTGAAGCATTTGTTTGCAGTAATAGTTTGAATTTTTAGGTTTCACTCTCTTATCTCCTATAATGAGACATGTATTTGGAACTCTAAATCAAACATGGTTTGTGCTAGCTACTTGAAACTCGACACAATAAAGTAACTCTACATTCCATCTCTATGGATTTTTTTCCTTTTAAAGTAGTCATAAGCAGAGACTGGCAAAAAACACTTTCATTAAATGGGGTTGCCAAGCATCCAAAACACTACGAGTTATCTGAAATCTCAGCAAATATTTTTTCACCCAATCTTGATGATACTTTCTGGTAATGGTCAGTACACGAATCCCACTTGAGTCAACAAATTTTATTTTTCTAGGTTGAAGCATTCGTTTGCACTAACTGTTTGAATTTTTAGATTTCACTCTGTTATCTCCTATATTGATAGATATATTTGGAACTCTAAATCAAACACGGTTTTTGCTAGCTTCTTGAAACTTGACACAATAAAGTAGTTCTAATTATTATCTCGATGATTTGTTTCCTCTTGAAGTAGCCCTAAGCAGAGACTGGCGAAAAGCACTTTCATTAAAAGGGGTTGCCAAGCTTCCAAAAAACTATGAGTCTCCTGAAATCTCAGCAAATATGTTTTCACCCAATCTTGGTGATACTTTCAGGTAATGATGAGAACACCAATCCAACTTGGCTCACCAAACTTCGTTCTTCTACGATGAAGCATTCCTTTGCAGTAACAGTTTGAATTTTTAGGTTTCACTTTCTTATCTCCAATATTAATAGATGTATTTGAAACTCTAAATCAAACACGGTTTGTGCTAGCTTCTTGAAACTTGACACTATAAAGTAGTTTTAAGCTCTGTCTCTACAGTTTATTTCCTCTTTAAGTAGCCCTAAGCACAGACTGGTGAAAAACACTTTCATTGAAAGTGGTTGCCAAGCTACCAAAAAACTAAGAGTTTCCTGAAATCTCAGCAAATATTTTTTTACCCAATCTGGATGACACTTGGGGGTAATGATCACTTCTCCACTTCCACTTGGCTCACCAAATTTCGTTCTTCTAGGTTGAAGCGTTAGTTTGCAGTAACAGTTTGAATCTATCAGTTTCATTCTGTTTTCTCCTATATTGATAGATGTATTTGGAACTCTAAATCAAACATGGTTTGGGCTAGCTTCTTGAATCTTGACAGAATAAAGTAGTTCTAAGTTCTATCTCTATGGTTTGTTTCCCCTTGATGTAGCCCTAATCAGTGACTGGCGAAAAACACTTTCGTTGAAAGGGGTTGCCAATCTTCCAAAAAAATAAGAGTTTCCTGAAATCTCAGCAAATATTTTTTAACCCAGTCTTGATGATACTTGGGAGTAATGATCATTACAGCAATCCTACTTGGCTAACCAAATTTCGTTCTTCTAGGTTGAAGCATTTGTTTACAGTAACAGTTTGAATTTTTAGGATTCACTCTCTTATCTCCTATATTGATAGATGTATTTAGAACTCTAAATCAAACACGGTTTCTGCTGGCTTCTTGACACTTGACACAATAAAGTAGTTCTGCATTCTATCCTTATGTATTTTTCCTTTAGAAATAGCCCTAGGAAGAAACTGGCGAATAACACTTAAATTGTAAGGGGTTGCCAAGCTTCCAAAAAACTATGAGTTTCCTGAAATCTCAGCAAATATTTTTTCACCCAATCTTGATGATACTTTCAGGTAATGATCAGAACATCAATATCACTTGGCTCACCAAATTTCGTTCTTCTATGTTGAAGCATTCGTTTGCAGTAACCTTTTTAATTTTTAGGTTTCACTTTGTTATCTCCTATATTGATAGATGTATTTGGAACTCTAAATCAAACATGGTTTGTGCTACCTTCTTGAAACTTGACACAATAAATTAGTTCTACATTCTCTCTCTATGGATTGTTTCCTTTTGAAATAGCCCTAAGCACATACTGGCGAAAAACACTTTCATTGAAAGAGGTTGCCAAGCTCCCAAAAAACTAAGAGTTTCCTGAAATTTCAGCAAATATTTTTTCACCAAAACTTGATGATACTTGACAGTAATGATCACTACATCAAGCCAACTTGGCTCACATAATTTCATTTTTCTAGGTCAAAGCATTTGTTTGCATTTACATTTTGAATTTTTAGGTTTCACTCTATTTTCTCCTATATTGGTAGATAAAATTGGAACTCTAAATCAAACATGGTTTGTGCTAGCTCCTTGAAACTTGACAAAATAAAGTAGTTCTAAGTTCTATCTCTATGGTTTTTTTCCTCTTTAAGCAGCCCTATGCAGAGTCTGGAGAAAAACACTTTGCTTTTTTTTTCTTTAATTTTTATTGTTGGTTTTTTCAAAACATTTCATAGTTCTTGACATATCAAATTTCACACATTGATTCATGCGGATTATTAATTCCCATTTTTATTCTGTATACAGATTGCAGCATCACATTGGGTACACATCCATTCTTTTATATATCACTATACTCTTGTCTCTTGTATTTTGCTGCCTTTGCTATTTTGTACTATCCCCTATTCCCTCTTCTCCCATCTTCTCTCTCTACGCCATCTACTGTAATTCATTTCTCCCTCTTGTTTTTTTCCCCTTCCCCCTCCCTTCTTCTTGTATGTATTTTTGTATAACCATGAGGGTCTCCTTCCATTTCCATGTAATTTCCTTTCTCTTTTCTTTTCCTTCCCACCTCTCACCCCTCTTTAATGTTAATCTTCTTCTCATGCTCTTCCTTCCAACTCTGTTCATAGTTACTCTTTTTATATCAAAGAAATCATTTAGCATTTTTTTTGTTAGGGATTGGCTAGCTTCACGTATCATAATCTATTCTAATGCTATCCATTTCCCTGCAAATTCTATGATTTTGTCATTTTTTAATGCACGGTAATACTCCTTTGTGTATAAATGCCACATTTTTTTCCATTCGTCTATTGAAGGGCAGCTTGGTTGGTTCCACAGTCTTGCTATTGTGAATTGTGCTGCTATGAACATCGAGGTAGCAGTGTCCCTGTAGCATGCTCTTTTTAGGTCTTTAAGGAATAGACCCAGAAGGGGAATAGCTGGGTCAAATGGTGGTTCCATTCCCAGCTTTCCAAGAAATCTCCATACTGCTTTCCAAATTGGCTGCATCAGTTTGCAGTCCCACCAGCAATGTACAAGAGTACCCTTTCCCCCACATCCTTGCCCAACACTTATTGTTGTTTGACTTCATAATGGCTGCCAATCTGACTGGAGTGAGATGGTATCTGAGGGTGGTTTTGATTTGCATTTCTCTGACTGCTAGAGATGGTGAGCATTTTTTCATGTACTTATTGATTGATTGTATGTCCTCCTCTGAGAGGTGTCAGTTCAGGTCTTTGGCCTATTTGTTGATTGGGTTATTCATTTTCTTATTGTTTAATTTTTTGAGTTCTTTGTATACTCTGGATATTAGGGCTCTATCTGAAGTGTGAGGAGTAAAGATTTGTTCCCAGGATGTAGGCTCCCTATTTACCTCTCTTATTGTTTCTTTTGCTGAGAAAAAACTTTTTAGTTTGAGTTATTCCCATTTGTTGATTCTAGGTATTAACTCTTGTGCTATGGGTGTCCTATTGAGGAATTTGGAGCCTGTCCCCACAGTATGTAGATCGTAGCCAACTTTTTCTTGTATCAGACGTCGTGTCTCTAATTTGATATCAAGCTCCTTGATCCATTTAGAGTTAACTTTTGTGAATGGCGAGAGAAAGGGATTCAGTTTCATTTTGTTGCATATGGATTTCCAGTTTTGCCAGCACCATTTGTTGAAGATGCTATCCTTCCTCCATTTCATGCTTTTAGCCCCTTTATCAAATATAAGATAGTTGTAGTTTTGTGGATTGGTTTCTGTGTCCTCTATTCTGTACCTTTGGTACACCCGCCTGTTTGGTACCAGTACTATACTGTTTTTGTTACTATTGCCCAGTAGTATAGTTTGAGTTCTGGTATCGCTATACCGCCTGATTCACACTTCCTGCTTAGAGTTGTTTTTGCTATTCTGGGTCTTTTATTTTTCCCTCTAAATTTCATAATTGTTTATCTATTTCTATAAGAAATTCCGTTGGAATTTTTATTGGCATTGCATTAAACGTACAGAGAACTTTTGGTAATATCTCCATTTTGATGATGTTAGTTCTGCCTACCCATGAACAGGGTATATTTTTCCATCTTCTAAGATCTTCTTCTATTTCTCTCTTTAGGGTTATGTTGTTTTCATTGTATAAATCTTTCACCTCTTTTGTTAGGTTGATTCCCAAGTATTTTTTTTTTGAGGATATTGTGAATGGAGTAGTTGTCCTCATTTCCATTTCAGAGGATTTATCGCTGATATACAGAAATGCCTTTGATTTATGCGTGTTGATTTTATATCCTGCCACTTTGCTGAATTCATTTATTAGCTCTAATAGTTTCTTTGTTGACCCTTTTGGGTCTGCTAGGTATAGAATCATGTCATCTGAAAATAGTGATAATTTAAGTTCTTCTTTTCCTATTTTTATGCCTTTAATTTCTGTCATCTGTCTAATTGCTCTGGCCAGTGTTTTGAGAATTATGCTTGATTTCAAAGTCCATATGAGTGAAATGATTTTTCCCAACCTTTCACCTTCAGTCTATGTCTGTCTTTTCCTATCAAATGCATCTCCTGTAGGCAGCATATTGTAGGGACTTGTTTTGTGATCCACTCTACTACCCTGTGTCTCTTAATTGGCGAGTTTAAGCCATTAACATTTAGGGTTATTATTGAGATATGGGTTGTTCTTCCAGCCATATTTGTTTATTTGTGTTAATAAACATGGTTATTTTCCTCTTTGATTATTTCCCCCTCTTTACTATACTACCTCCAACTGTTGGTTTTCATTGTTATTTTCCATTTCCTTTTCCTGTAATGTTTTGCTGAGGATTTTTTGGAGAGATGGTTTTCTAGCTGCAAATTCTTTTAACTTTTGTTCATCGTGGAATGTTTTAATTTCATCTTCCATCCTGAAGCTTAATTTTGCTGGATACACAATTCTTGGTTTGAACCCATTTCCTTCCAGTGTTTGAAATATGTTATCCCAGGATCTTCTAGCTTTCAGAGTCTGCATTGAAAGATCAGCTGTTATCCTGATTAGTTTACCCCTAAATGTAATCTGCTTCCTTTCACTTGTAGCTTTTAAAATTCTCTCCTTATTCTGTATGTTGGGCAGCTTCATTATAATGTGTCTAGGTGTGGATCTCTTATGATTTTGCACATTCGGCGTCTTGTAGGCTTCTAGGATTTGGGATTCTTTCTCATTCTTCAAGTCTGGAAAGTTTTCTCATATTATTACATTGAATAGATTGCTCATTCCTTTGGTTTGGACCTCTATACATTCCTGTATCCCAATGACTCTTAAGTTTGGTCTCTTTATGTTATCCCATATTTCTTTGATATTCTGCTCATGGTTTCTTAACAGTCTTGCTGAGCTGTCTATATTCTTTTCAAGTTTAAATACTTTGTCTTCATTGTCTGATGTTCTATCTTCTAAGTGTTCTACTCTGCTGGTAGTATTCTCAATTGAGTTTTTAATTTGGTTTATTGCTTCCTGCATTTCTAGGATTTCTGTTTGCTTGTTTTTTATAACCTCTATCTCCCTGTATAGTTGATCTTTTGCTTCTTGGACTTGTTTATGTAATTCATTGTCAAAGTGGTCTTTCATGGTCTGATTTTGCTGTCTAATATATTCCTTGAGACTCCAGATCATCTGAAGCATGTATATCCTGAATTCATTATCTGACATTCCATCTGCTACAGATATTACCTCTTCTCACATTGAGTTGACCTGCATTGCTTGTGGTCCTTTCTTTCCTTGTCTTTTCATACTGTTTGCGATTCTTTCTGCTTGGCGAAACTGTTGTGTTATTGAATTTTCCCCTATACATTTATATTGCTCTTGTATACTTGCAAAGTCTACCTCCCAGGCATGGGCGGCGGCTCTGCCCCTCCTCCAATTGGAGCAATGTGCCTACCACACCAGCAGGCCGCTGGGCTTGTACTGCCGGTCTGTAGCAGGTCCTCCTACCTTGCAGGCTCAGGCTGTGACTCTGCCCTTCTGCGGGCCGCAGCGCCTATTCTGTCGGTGGTCACAGTTCCGCCTACCTGGCAGGCACGAGCGGCGACTCTGCCCCTCCAAGGATCGCTGGGCCTGTTCTGTCTGTCAGTTGCAGGTATGTCTACCTGGCAGGCGCGGGCGGCAGCTCTACCCCTCCCCCAACTGGGACTATGTGTCTACCACGCTGGCATGCCACTGGGCCTGTTTTGCTGGTGGGTCACTGGTCCACCTACCTTGCAGGCGCGGATGGCGGCTCTGCCCCTCCGTGGGTTGCTGGGAGTGTTCTGCAAGTGGGTCCCAGATACGCCTGCCTTGCAGGCGTGGGGGGCGGTTATGCCCCTCCACAGGCTTGTGAAACGCTTCCTTTGAAAGAGGTTGCGAAGCTTACAAAAAACTATGAGTTTCCTGAAATCTCAACAAATATTTTTTCACCCAATCTTGATGATACTTGATGGTAAGGATCAGTACACCAGTCACTCTTGGCTCACCAAATTTCGTATTTCTAGGTTGAAGTATTGGTTTGCGGCAACAGTTTGAATTTTTAGGTTTCACTCTGTTTTCTCCTATATTGATACATACAGTTGGAACTCTAAATCAAACACGGTTTGTGCTAACTCCTTCAAATTTGACACAATAAAGTAGTTCTAAGTTGTATCTTTATGGTTTGTTTCCTCTTGAAGTAGCCCTAAGCAGAGACTGGTGAAAAACACTTTCCTTTGAAAGGGCTTGCCAAGCTTCGAAAAAACTACGAGTTTCCTAAAATCTCAGCAAATATTTTTTTTTCATGCAATCTTGATGATACTTAGTGGTAAAGATCAGTACACCAATCCCACTGCACATCCCAAATTTTGGTCTTCTAGGTTGAAGTGTTGGTTTGCAGTAACAGTTTGAATTTTTAGGTTTCACTCTGTTTTCTCCTATATTGATAGATGTAGTTGGAACTCTAAATCAAACACGGTTTGTGGTAGCTCCTTGAAGCTTGAGACAGTAGAGAGGATCTAAGTTCTATCTCTATGGTTTGTTTCCTCTTGAAGTATTCCTAAGCAGAGACTGGCAAAAAACTCTTTTCTTTCAAAGGGTTTGCCAAGCTTCCAAAAAACTATGAGTTTCCTGAAATCTCAGCAAATTTTTTTTCACCCAGTCTTGATGCTACTTGGCGGTAATGAACAGTACAACAAGCCCATTTGGCTATCCTAATTTTGTTCCTGTAGGTTGAAGTGTTCGTTTGCAGTAACAGTTTGAATTTTTAGGTTTCACTTTGTTTGATCCTATATAAATAGATGAATTTGAAACTCTAAATCCAACATGGTTAGCAGTAGTTCTTTGAAACTTGAGGAAGTAAATTAGTTCTCAGTTTTGTCTCTATGGTTTTTTTCTCCTTGAAATAGACCTAAGCAGAGACAGGCTAGAAACACTTTCATTGAAAGGGGTTGATAATCTTCCAAAAAACTAGGAGTTTCATAGCATTTCAGAAAATTTTTTTTCACCCAATCTTGATGATACATGGCAGTAATGATCAGGACATCAATCCCACTTGGCTCCCCAAATTTTGTTCTTCTAGGTTGAAGCATTGGTTTCCAGCAACTCTTTGAATTTTTAGGTTTTACTCTGTTTTCTCCTATATTGATAGATGTAGTTGGAACTCTAAATCAAACACAATTTTTGCTAGCTCCTTGAAACTTGAGACAATATAGAAGTTCTACGTTCTACCTCTATGGTTTGGTTCCTCTTCAAGTATCCCTTAGCAGAGACTGGCTTAAAACACTTTCCTTTGAAAGGGCTTGCCAAGCTTGCAAAAAGCTAAGAGTTTCCTGAAATCTCAGCAAATATTTTTTCATTCAATCTTGATGATACTTAGCGGTAAAGATCAGTACACCAATCCCTCTTCACTCCCCAAATTGCGTTCTTCTAGTTTGAAATGTTCGTTTGCAGTAACAGATTGAATTTTTAAGTTTCACTCTGTTTTCTCCTATATTGATAGATGTAGTTGGAACTCTAACTCAAACATGGTTTTTGCTAGCTTCTTGAAGCTTGAGACAATAAAGAAGTTTTAAGTTTTATCTCTATGGTTTGTTTCCTCTTGAAGTATCCCTAAGCAGAGACTGCCGAAAAACACTTTCCTTTGAAAGGGGTTGCCAAGCTTCCAAAAAACTATGAGTTTCCTGAAATCTCAGCAAATACTTTTTAACCAAATCTTGATGACACTTGGCAGTAGTGATCAGTACAACAAGTCCACTTTGCTCACCAAATTTCGTTCTTCTAGATTGAAGCATTTGTTTTCAGTAACAGTTTGACTTTTTAGGTCTCACTCTGTTTTCTCCTATATTGATAGATGAATGTGGAACTCCAAATCCAACATGGTTTGCAGAAGCTCTTTGAAAAATAACAAAATACAGTAGTTCTCAGTTTTGTCTCTATGGTTTGTTTGTTCTTGAGGTAGCCCTAAGCAGAGACTGGAGAAAAACACTTTCATTGAAAGATTTACCAAGCTTCAGAAAAATTACTAGTTTCCTAAGATATCAGCCAATATTTTTACACCCAATCTTGATGATACTTGGTGGTAAGGATCAGCATACCAATCACACTTGGCTCACCAAATTTAGTTCTTCTAGGTTAACGCATTGGTTTGCAGCAACAGTTTGAATTTGTAGGTTTCACTCTGTTTTCTCCTATATTAATACACGTAGTTGGAACTCTAAATCAAACACGGTTTGTGCTAGCTCCTTGAAACTTGACACAATATAGTAGTTCTAAGTTCTATCTCTATGGTTTGTTTTCTGTTGAAGTAGCCCTAAGCAGTCCCTAGCGAAAAAAACTTTCCTTTGAAAGAGGTTGCCAAGCTTCCATAAAACTATGAGTTTCCTGAAATCTCAGCAAATATTTTTTCACCCAATCTTGTTGATACTTAGCGGTAATGATCAGTACACCAATCTCACTTGGCTCCTCAAATTTCGTTCTTCAAGGTGAAGTGTTCTTTTGCAGTAACCGTTTGAATTTTTAGGTTGCACTCTGTTTTCTCCTATAGAGATAGATGAATTTGGAACTCTAAATCCAACAGGGTTTGCAGTAGCTCTTTGAAACTTGACAAAGTAAAGTAGTTCTCAGTTTTGTCTCTATGGTTTGTTTCATCCTAACCCTAAACGAATCTTTAATGGTAACCGTAGCCCTAACTCTAATACTAACTTTCACCCTACCCCTAAACCTAGCTATAACCACATCCCTTACCCTAAACAAAATCCTAATTCTAACCCGAACCGTAGTCGTAATCCCTGCCTTATCCTTAGCCCTAGCACTAACCCTAGATAAAAACTTAACTCTAAATCTAAACCGAACTCTATGCCTAAGCCTAATCCTAAAACTAGTTTTAATCCTCATGCTAATCCTAAATCTAATCCTAACCCTAGGCCTAACACTAACCCTAGCCATAATTTAGCCCTATTCCTAACCTTAAACCTAGCCCTAAGACTTACTCTGCTTCTTATACAAAAATATCACTTGTTTTAACCATATTCCTTACTCTAAACCTAACCTTACCCCTAACCCTTGTCCTGTCCTTAGCCTTAGCATTAACCTTATAAAAAACCTAACTCTAAATCAATCCCTAACACAAATCCTTAGCCTAACCCTAACACTAGCCCAAACCAGAACACTAATCCTCAAACTAGCCCTATCCCTAGCCCTAGATCTAAATCAAAAAAACCCATATGTCTAACCCTAACCCTTAACCTAAACCAAACCCTAATCCTACACCTAGCCCTAACCCTAGCCCTAATTTGAATCATAAACCAAATCCTAAAACTAAACCTAAACCTGACACTGACCATGACAATACTAGCTCTAAATATTACCCTAACCATAAATCTAAACCTAACACTAACCCTAGCCCTAAAACCCTAAAACTAGCTCTAATCATCATCCTAGTACTTAAATTAGCCATAACCATAACTCTAACACTGACTTAACACAAAACCTAGCCCTAATCTGAGCCCTAACCCTAGGTTTAACCCTAACTCTAACCCTAACCTTAGCCCTAATCATAACCATAACCCTAGCTCTAAACATATCTCTAACTCTATCAATTACCATAAACATAACCATAACCCCAATGCTAACCCTAGGCATAAACCTAACCCTATCTTTAATCCTAACTCTATCCATTGCCCTAAACTTAACCTGAACTTTAAACCTAACCCTATCATTATCGTAACCCTAATCCTAACAGTAATTTGAACCCTAACTTTAAACCTTAACCTATCCCAAACCTAAATCAGACCTTGAACCTAATAATATCCCTAGCTCTAAACCTGACTGTAACACTAAATCTAACACTTACCCTAGAAGAAGCCAAAATGCTAACCCTAACACTATCTTTAACCATTATTCTGGACCTGAAATTAGCCCTAGACCTAATCCTAGCCCTAACCCTAAAACAAATGCTAGCCCTCGTCTTAGCCCTAAACCTAGCCTTAATCATAACCCAAACCCTATCCCTAACCCTAGCCCTAACACTTGAACTATTTTTAGTCCTAGCCCTAATCCTATATCTAACCCTAACTCTAATTCTAACTCTAAACCTAAGCCTAAGCCTAACACTAACATTAACGCTAAACCTAACAATAATCTTGAATAAATAGCACTAAACCTAACCCTTACAGTAAAACAAAACCAGAAAGTAGCACTATCCCTAAACCTTAACTTAAACTAAACCCTAACACTACATTTAGACCTAACCATGAACTAAATTTGAGTCCTAAAATTAACCTTGAGACTAACCCTGACCCTGAGTCATATCCTAAACTCACCCCAGCTCTAAACACCGTGCTAACCTTAAACCAAATCCTAACAGTAACCCTAATCCTTAATTGAGTCCTAACTCTAACCCTGACTCTCACTCATATTGTAAAACTACCCCTAGCTCTAAATATCACCCTAACCTTAAACCTAACCCTAACACTAGACCTACCCCTAAATTTAAGCATAAAACTCATCCTAATTGTAACCTTAGTTCTTACATTAGCAATTGCTCTAACCCTAGCCCTCATCCTAACACAAAAATTAGCCCTAATATTATCCCTAAACCTAGTTTTAACATAACACTAACCCTAACTCTAGCCCTAACCCTAACTCTAACCCTATACTTTACAATAAGTGAAACCCTAACCCAAATGGTAACACTAGACCTATCCCTAACACCCTAGCCCTCATTCTAGCCCTAAACCTAGCCTTAATCATAACTCTAAGGAAACCCTAGCCCTAACTCTAATTCTAACCTTCGCCCTATCCCTAAACCTAGCTCTAAACCCCATCGTTTACACTAAACCTAGCCCTAATATAACCATAGCACTAAACCTAGTTTTAAACCTAACACAATATTTAGCCCTAATTGTAGGCATAAACCTAGCCCTAAGTATAACCCTAACCCTAACCCTATCCCTCACGCTAATCCTAACCCTCACCTTAGACCTAAACATAGATAAAACCTTAACCCTAAACATAACCCAGCCCTATCCCTAACCCTAACATTAACCCTAGCCCCAATTATAATGTTAAAAATAGCACTAATACTATCTCTAAAATTATCCAATACCATAAACCTAACCCTAAACCTAATGATAACCCCAGCTCTTAGTCTAATTGTAAACCTAACCCTAGACCTAACCTTAAAACTAACCCTCATCATAGCCCTAACCCTAGATCAAAACCTAAACTATACTCTAACTCTAACCCTAGCCCAAACCCTAACACTAATCTTAAACCTAAAACTACTCCTAACCCCAACCCGACATCAAATCCTATCTATTTACCTAACTCTAAATGTCACCTTAGCCCTAACCCTAACTCTAACCCTAACCTTAACTGTAAATCTAAACCTAGACATAATACTAAACCTAAATCTCACCCTAGTACTAACCCTAGTTCAAAACCTAGCCAATACCCTAAACCTAACCCAAACACTAACCCTACCCCTAGCCTAACAATAACCCTAACTCTAGCCGTAATCCTAAACAAAATGCTAGCCCTAACCCTAGCTCTAATGCTATCCATTACCCTAACAATAACCATAACCCAAATGCTAACCCTAGGCCTAACCCTAACCCTGTAATCCCTAATCATACCCATTATCCTAATCTTAACCTGAATCCTAAAACTAAACCTACCTATTACCCTAAACCTAACTCTAACCCTAATGCTAATTTGAGCCCTAACTCTAAAACTTAGCCTAACCCATAACTGAAACCTGAATCTGACCTTAAATACACTTACCCTAAACCTAACACTTATACAAGACTGAGCCATGAAACTAACCCTATAACTACCACTAGCCATAACCCTAAACCTGACATTATTCCTAAACTTAAAATTTGCCCTAAACCTAACAAAAACCCTAGCCCTCATCCTAACACCAAATCTTGCCTTAATTCTAACCCAATCCTAACCCTATCTCTAAACCTAATTCTAATCATCACCCTAGCCATAAACTTATCTATAACGCCATATCTTTCCCTAATCCTAATCCTAAACCTAACCCTAAATCTAACCCTAAACATAGCCCTAACATTAGGCCTAACCTAACATGAATCCTAGACTTATTCCTAGGCCTAGTTCAGCCCTAAACCTAACCCTAACTCTAACCCTAGCCCTAAGACTAAATCTAACTTTTGCCTAGCCCTATTTTTAGTTCTAACCCTATCCCTTATCATAATCTTATCCTTAGCCCTAAATCATAACCGAGCTATAGCACTAACCCTAATCCTTAACTTAAACCAAATCCTAACCCTACATCTAGCCCTAAGCCTATCCCTAATTCAAGTCTTATCCCTAACCTAAAAGTAACCCTGACCCTGACTCTGAACATAACACTAACCCTAGATCAAAACATCACCCTAAACTGGAAAATAACACTAAAACTAGACTTAGCCCTAACTGTACCCTAAAATTAGCCCTAATCATAACCCTAGTTTTTACATTAGCCATATCCCTAACACTGGCCCTAATGAAACCCAAAACCTAGCCCTAATCTGAGCCCAAACCCTAGCTTTAAACCTATCTCTAAATATAAATAAAGCTCTAACCCTTACCCTAAACCTAACCCTAACTTTAATCCTTACACTAACCCTAAACCTAACCCTAAACCTAGCCCTAACCTTACCAAAACCCTAGCCCTAACCTAAACAAAACCCTAGTCCTATCACTAACAATAACCCTAACACTAGTACTAATCCTAACTTTAACCCTAGCTAGCCCTAACCCTAACAATTACCCTAACTCTAACCCTAACCCTAATGGTAACCCTAGTCCTAACCCTAACCAAAACCCTAACCTAAACCATAAACCTAACCATAGACCTAACCCTAAACCTAATCCTTGCCATAACCCTCACCTTAACTCAAATCCTAACACTTACACTAAACCCAAGAGTAAACCTAGCCCTAAAACTAAACTTAATTCTAAAGCTAACCTTACATCTAATTCAACTATTACCCTGAACCTAAATCTAACTCTATGAAAACCCTAGCCCTAACTCTAAACCTAACCCTAACCATAACTATAATTCTAACTCTAGACTTAACACTAAACCTAACTCTCATCCTAGAACTAACCCTAGCTCAAAACCTTACCTTTACCCTAAACCTAACTATAACCCGACTCTAAGCTAGGATTACTAGCCCTAATCCAAACCCTAACCTTAACTGTAGCCCTAAGCCTAACCCTAACCCTAGCTCTAACTGTATACATTACCTGTATGATAACCCTATTCCTAAGGCTAACCCTAGGCCTAACCCTAACCCTATCACAAACCCTAAATCTCTCCATTACCCTAAACCTATACTGAACCCTAAACCTAACCCTATCCATTACTCTAAACCTAACTTTAACCCTAGATTTAACCCTTATTCCAAATCTTAACCTAAGCCTAAGCATAAGCCTGACACTAACATTACACCTAAACCTAATACTAATTTTATACCTAGCCCTAACCCTAAGCCAAAAGCTAAAGAAAACTGAGCAATAGCTCTAACCTTAAACCTTAACTTAATCTAAACCCTAACACAAAACTAAACCTAACCCTAGCCCTAATTGGAGTCATAACCCTAACCTTAAACTAACCCTGACTCTGACACATATTCTAACACTCACCCTCGTTCTAAATACCACCCTAAACTTAAACAGAACCCTAACAATTATGTTAGCCTAAGTTCGAGACCTAAACCCTAAACTTAAAACTAACCCTGACCCAACCCATATCCTAATAATCACCCTAGCTCTAAACATTGCCCTCAACTTAAACCAAACTCTAACAGTTACCCAAGCCCTTATTTGAGTCCTAACACTAACCCTAAAACTAACAATGTTCCTGACTCATATATTAACACTATTCCTAGATATAAATATCACCTTAACATTAAACTTAACAACAATCCTAATCTAGAACTACCCCTAACCCTAACTCTAATTGTAACCCTAGTTTTTACATTCGCCATTGCCCTAACTCTAGTCCTAACCCTAACACAAAAACTAGACCTAAACTGAGACCTAAACCTAGATTTAACACTAGCCTTAATCCTAACTCTAGTGCTAACCCTAGCTCTAAGCATATCCCGTATTGTAAGCAAAACCCTAACCCTAATGGTAACCCAAGACTTATCCATAATCCTTAGACCAATCAAAACCCTAACCCTATTAATAGCCCTAAACCTAGCCATCACTCTAGATCTAACTCTATCCCAAACCCTAATTCTAACCCTGACCATTATTCTGACCCTAACACTAATCCTAGGTCTAAACCTTACCCTAAACGTAGACAAAACCCTAACACTAGCCCTAGACCTAAACCTAATCCTAAATCTAGCCTTAATTCTAGTCCTACACCTAAACAAAAACTTATCCAAAGACCTTACAATAAACCTTAACTTAACACAAACACTAATCATACCCCTAGACCTAAACTTAATCCCAATTCTGGCTGTGACCCTAACTCTAACTCTAACCCAAACACTGACCCTGCCTTTAACAGTAAACCTAACTCTAAACGTGACCCTAACTGAATACCTAAACCTAATATTAGGCCTAGCCATAACCCTAACCCTAAAATTAGCCATAATCATTACCTTACCTCTTACATTATCCACAGCCCTAACCCTAGGCCTAAACCTAACACAAAACCTAGAGCTAATCCTAGGCCTAAACCTAGCCCTAAGCATAACCCTAAACCTAAGCCTAACCCTAACCCTAACCTTAAACTCGATTAGACCTAACCCAAGCTCAAAGCCTAACCCCTACACTAAACATAAACGTACACCTATCCCTAAATATACCCCTAACACGAGCCCTAATCCTAAACTTAACCCTAGCCCTAAACCTAGTTCTAAACCTACCCATTACCCTAAACCTAACCCTAAACCTATTGATAACCCTAGGCATAAGCATAACTCTGAAACTAACCAAAAAACTAACCCTAGACCTAACCCTAAACCTCACACTCGATATAGACCTAACTCTAGATCAAACCCTAACCCTTTCAATAAACCTAAACATAACCATAGCCCTAACCCTAAACGTAAAACTCACTCTAACACTAACCATAATCCTGTACCTAATCTATCCATATACATTACTGTACCCCTACCCCTACCCCTAATGATGATGCTAGCCCTAATCCTAACTCTAACCCTAACTGTACTGTAATCTTATTCCTAGACCTAATTCTAGACCTAACCCTCGCCCTACGCCTAATCCTAGATCAAAACCTAACCCTTATGCTAAACATAACACTAACACTAACCCTAGTTCTAACCCTAACCCTAACCCTAACTCAAGACTTATTCTTAATCATAAACCTAGCCCTAATCTTAGCTCTAACCCTATTCATTATCCTAATCATTACCCCTAACCTAATGCTAACCCTAGGCCTAACACTAACCCAATAGCAAAACTTAACCCTATCAATTACCCTAAACCTAACCTGAACCCTAAACATAATCCTATCATTACCCTAACCCTGACCCTAATGCTAATTCAAGTCCTAACCCTAAACCCTAAACTCAACCAAACTCTAACGCTGACCCTGACCCTAATAATTCCCCTAGATCTAAACTGGAACCTTACCCTAACCTAACCCTTACATTAGACCTAGCCACAAATAACCCTAAAACTATCCTCAACCATAACCCCAGACTTGACATTAGCCCTAGCCCTAATCCTAGTGCTAACCCTAACAAAAACCCCAGTCCTTATCCTAGCCCAAAACCTACACTTAATCCTAACCCTAACCCTAACCCTAGCCCTAACCCTAATATTAATCCTAGCCCTAATCTTAGCCCTAACTCTGCCTTATCCCTAACCCTAACCCTAGACCTAAGACTAACTATAACTCTCACACTATCCTATTACTAGTTCTAAACCTATCCCTTACCATAACCCTTAACATAGCCCTAAACCTAGTCCTAACCCTTCCTTTATACATAGCCCTAGCACTAACCTTAGATCAAAATTTAACTAAATCTAACCTTAACCTGAAGCCTAAACCTAACCCTAACACTAGCCCTAACCCTAACACTAATCCTAAAACTAGCCCCAACCCTAGCCCTAGCCGTAAATCATATCCAAGCCATAGCTCTAACACTAACCCTTAAATTAAACCAAACCCTAAACATACACCTACCCCTAACCCTAGCCCTAATTTGAGTTTTAAGTTAAACCCTAAAATTAACCCTGACTCTGACACTAACACTAACCCTATCTCTAAACATCACCCTAAACCTAAACCTAACCCTAATACTAGATCTAAACCTAACTCTAAATCTAACCCTAAACCTAAGCCTAAGCATAACACTAACACTAGCCCTAACCCTAACGCTAATCATAAAACTATCCCTAACCCTAACCCTAGCAGTAAAACAAAACCGAGAAATAGCCCTAAATCTAAACCTTAACTTAAACCAAACCCTAACACTACACTAAGACTTAACCATAGTCTTAATTGGAGTCCTAACCCTAACCTTAAAACTAACTCTGACCCAGACTCATATCCTAACACTCACCCTAGCTCTAAACACACTCCTAAGCTTAAACTGAAACCTTACATTAACCCTATCCCTAATTTAAGTTCTAACCCTATACCTGACCCTGACTCATATCCTAAAACTAACCCTAGCTCTAAATATTACCCTAAAATTAAACCTAACACTAACACTAGACCTACCCCTAACTCTTACCCTAAAAGTGAATCTAATTATAACCCTAATTCTTACATTAGTCGTTGACCTCACCTTAGCCTGAGCCCTAATGCAAAAACTAGCCCCAATCCAAACTCTAAACCTAGCTTTAACCCTAACTTAACCCTAACTCTAGCCCTAAACCTATCTCTAACCCTATCCCTTACCCTAAACAAAATCATAACCCTAATGGTAACCCTAGACCTATCCCTAATATTTAGGCTAACCAAAATATTAATCCCATTAATAGTCCTGACCCTAGCCCTCATTCGAGCTCTAATCCTAACCCAAACTCTAACGCTAAACATGACCCTTATTCTGTCCCTAACACTAACCCTAGGTCCAAAACAACCCCTCAACCTAGACCAAATCCTAACATTGGCCCTACTGGTAAACTTATACCTAAACTTAACCCTAAAATTAGTTCTAGACCTAAACCTAATCCTAAATCTATCTTTAACTCTACCCCTAGATATAAACAAAAATCTAGTCCTAGCCCTAACAATAATCCTTACCCTAAACCAAACACTAACCCCACCCAAGGACCTAATCCTAGTCCTGATTCTGGTTGTAACCCTAACTCTAATCCAAACACTGACCCTGCCTTTAAGGGTAAACCTACCTCTAAACCTGACCCTAACTAAAAATCTAAACGTAACACTAGACCGAGCCATAATCCCAACCTTAAAACTAGCCCTAATCATAATCCTAGCTCTTACATTAACCACAGCCCTAACCCTAGGCCTAAAACTAACACAAAATCTAGAGATAATCCTAGGCCTTAATCTAGCCATAAGTGTAAACTTATCCCTAACTCTAGCTCTAACCTAAATTTAACCCTCACCTTAGTTTGAACCCTAGCTCAAAGCCTAACCCTTATCATAAACATAAACCTAGAACTATCCCTAACTCTAACCGTAATCCTAGCACTAATCCTAATCTTAACACTAGCCCTAACCCTAGCTCTAAACATACGAATTGCCCTAAACCTAAACCTAAACCTAACGATAACCTTAGCCTTAACCCGAACCATAATCATTAACCTAAACAGAAAAATAACCCTAGAACTAACCCTAAACCTAACACTCGCTATAATATAACCATAGCTCAAACTCTAACTCTTACAATAAACATAAACATAACCATAGCCCTAACCCTAACCCTAAACTTAAATATAACCCTATCCCTAACCCTAAACCTATATCCCTAATGCTAACCAAAATGATAACCCTAGCCTAACCCTAATGCTAACCAAAACGATATCCCTATCCCTAACCCAACCCAAATTCTAAACCTACTGTAATCCTATCCCTGGACCTAACCGTGAACCTAACCCTTGCTCTAGCTCTAACTACAGCTCATAACCTAACCCTTACACTAAACAAAATCCTAAACATAACCCTAGTTCTAACCCTGACCCTAAAACTAACACTGACCCTGACTCATATCTTAACACTATTCCTAGCTATAAATATCACCTTAACATTAAACCTAACAGTACTCCTAATCTAGACCTACCTCTAACCCTAACTCTAATTGTAACCCTAATTCTTACATTAGCCATTGCCCTAACTCAAGACCAAATCCTAACCATAACACTATGTATAATCTTAGCTCTAACTGTATGCATTACCCTAACAATAACCCTTACCCTAATGCTAACCCGAGGCCTAAACCTAACTCAAGACCTAATCCTAACCATAACCTTAGCCCTAAATTTAAATCTAACTGTATCCATTACTCTAAACTTAAACCTTACCCTCATGCTAACACTAACCCTGTCACTACCCCAACCCTATCAATTACCCTAAACCTAATCTGAACCCTAAATCTAAACCTATCATTACTGTAACCCTAACCCTTATGTTAATTAGAGCTCTAACCCTAAACTCAAACCTAAATCAAATCCTAACCCTGACCCTGATCCTAAGAACTCCCCTAGCTCTAAACCTGACCCTACCCTAAACTTCACTCTTACAATAGACCTAGCCAATAACCTAACCCTAAAACTATCCCTTACCATAACCCTAGACCTGACATTAGCCCTAGACAAAATCCTACTCCTTACTCTAACATAAACTCTAACCCTTATCCTAGCCCTAAACATAGCCTTAGTCATAATCCTAACCCTAGCCCTAATCTCAGACCTAACTTAGTCCTATCTCTAACCCTAATCCTAACTATAGCCTCAACCCTAAACCTTAACCTATACAAAAACCTAACCCCACACCTAGCCATAACCCTAGCCCTAATTCGAGTTTTAAGACGAACTCTAATATGAATTCTGACACTGACTCTGACCCTAAAAGTAACCCTAGCGATAAACATCACCCTAACCCTAAACATAAACCTAACACTAGACCTAGCCATAACCCTAACCCTAAAACTAGCCCTAATTGTAACCCTCGTACTTACATTAGCTGTAACCATAACCCTAGCCCTAACTTAACCCAAAACCTAGTCCTAAACCATGCCCTAACCTGAGCTTTAACCCTAAACCTAAACTTAAACCTAACCCTAGCACTAATAATAACCATAACCCTAGTCCTAACCCTAGCACTAATAATAACCATAACCCTAGTCCTAACCCTAGATATAACCCTATTCATTACCTTAACCCTAATGCTAACCCTAGGCCTAAACTTAACCTTATCCCTAATCCTAACCCTATCAATTACCCTAAATCTAACCTGAAAATTAACCTAATCCTATAATTACCCTAATACTAAACTTATGCTAATTCAAGCCCTTAATTTAAAACATAACCTATCCCAATCACTAATCACAATGCTGACCCTAATAATACCCTTAGCTCTAAACCTGAACTTAACATGAAACCTAACCCTTACACTAGACATAGCCATAAACCTAACCCATAACTATCTTTAACTGTAATGTTGAACTTGAAATTAGCCCTAGACCTAATCCTAGCCCTAAACCTAAATTTAATTCTAACCCAAAACATAGCCTGAGCTTTAACCATAATGGTAACCCTCATCCTAGACCTAAACCTAGCTAAAACCCCATCCCTTAGCCTAACCTTAATAAAAACCCTAAACCCAACCATAACTCTAAACCTAACTCTAAAAGTAAACCTAACCCTAGACTTAAACTAGGCCTATCACTAACACTAAGCCTAACGCTAATCCTAGCCCTAATTTAATCTTATTGTAACTCTAACCCTAGCCCTAATACTAAATCTAACTCTTTCCATATTCCTATCCCTAGTTCAAGCCTTAGCCCTACCCTAACCCTAGATCTAAACCTAATCCTAAATCTAAACATAACTCTAAATTTAACCATAGCAATAATCTTAAACCAAACCCTAACACTAGCCCTAACATCAATGCTAATCCTAAAACTTGCCCTACCCTTAGTCGTGGCCATAAAAGAAACCCTAACCCTACATCTAGCCCTAACTTAAGCCCTAATTTGAGTCCTAACCCTAACCGTAAAACTAGCTCTGACACTGACTCTGACCATAACACTAAACCTAGCTCTAAACATCACCCTATCCCTAAACCTATGCTTTGCATGCTTCAGCATAGGGCTACATTCACAAGAAACAAAGCAGAATGTGCCCATAGAGAACTGATGGAGTGTGTGAATTTTCAAGCAGCTAACACTAACTCTGTTTGTTATCCAACTGCATTTCCAATTATCCGCATAAGTCAAGATGAAGTGAAATCTTAAAACATAAAGTATTCCTGACAGTGAACGTTGAACTGAGAAGGCCCAAACCTGGGTAACATAGTAAGACTAGGTAAAAGATGAATCCTGCCTGGTATCAAAGAAATTTGAACAAAACTAACTCTAACCCTAACACTATTTCTAACCCTAGCCCTAAACCTAACCCTAATCCTAAGTTGTTTAGAGAACTTTTGATCATAGGAGTCCCTTTCATTGTGCCCAGCCAGACTGCAGCATTTGGTGGGATCAAACCCACGGCCTTGGTGTTATCAGCACAATTCACGAGCCACTTATCAAGCAGAAATGAACTTTATTTTTAGAACACACACGCCACACCACACGAGCTCTTCAGGAATTTCCTCAGAGCCCAACTGCCACCACGGGCTTCCCACAAGCCTCTCAACCCTTTCACTCCTCCTGTTCTTGAGGCCGATTGGCTGCTTCACGTGGGCAGAGCCAAAAAAGTCCCCCAATGCACAGCTCCGTGGTCTGAAAGAGTGGGGAAACAGCTAGATGAGCATCACTGCAGAGGAGCCCATCAGCTGGCAGCTGGAAGTTTGCTGGGGCCCCTTCAGCTGTGGCTCTCAACAGACTAGGGCTAGTTTTAGGCTTAGGTTTAGGTATAAAGTTACTGGTAGGGCTAGTGTTAGGGATCAGAATAAAGCTAGGTTCAGGTTTAGACCTATGATTATTGTTAGGGTCAGAATAAGGGTCAGGGTTAGGTTAGGGTTTGGGTTATGGTTAGAGCTAGAATGAAGACTAGGGTTAGGGTTTGTGTTAGGTTAAAGATTAGTATTAGTATTAGGGTTAGGGTTTGACTTAGGGTGAGGGATAGGGTTAGAGCTAGGGTTAGGGCTTGAATTAGGGCAAGGGTTAGGGTTAAAGCTAGGTTTAAGCATCAAATTAGGGCTAGTTTTGTGTTAGGTTTAGGGCTAGGGTTACATCAATGGCTAATGTAAGAACTAAGGTTACAATTAGGGTTAATTTGGGGGGATTAAGCCTCTAGTGTTAGGATTAGGTTTAAGGTTAGGGTGATATTTATTTAGAGTTAGTGTTAATATTAAGTTAATAGGGTCAGGGTTAGTTTTAGAGTTAGGGTTAGAATTTGAAATAAGGCTAGGTTTACTGTAACTGGTTTAAATTTAGGGTGATGTTTAGAGCTAGGGTGAGTGTTAGGATATGAGCCAGAGTCAGGGTTAGTATTAAGGTTTAGGTTAGGACTCGAATTAGGGCTAGGGTTAGGTCTAGGTGTAGTGCTAGGTTTTGGTTTAGGTTAATGTTTAGTGTTAGGGCTATTGCTCAGTTTTGTTTTACTGCTAGGGTTAGGGATAGAGCTAGTTTTATGATTAGTGTTATGGTTAGGGCTAGTGTTAATGTTAGGCTTAGGCTTAGGGTTAGTGTAAGATTTAGAGTTAGGGTTAGATCTAGGATCAGGACTAGGAATAAAGTTTAGGCAAGGGTTATGGCTAGGTTTATGTCTAGGTTTAGGGTTACAGTAAGGGATAGAGATAGATCTAGGGATAGGGCTAGTGTGTTAGAGTTCATCTTAGGGCTAAGGTTAGGGTTAGGATTAGGGATAGGTTTAAATTAGGGCTAGAATTTGGGCTAGTGATACTGTTAAGTTTAGGCTAAAGGATCACATTATAGCTAGGTTTATAGATAGGGTGAGGTTTAGAATTAGGTTAGGAGTATGGTTAGGGTTAGGTTATGATTAAGTCTTGTTTTAGGGTTAGGAGGTGAGGTAGGGATTTTTTTAAGGTTAAGGCTAGGATTAGGGCTAGGGCTAATATCAGGTCTACGGTTTTGGTTAAAGATACTTTTAGTGTTAGGTATACGGCTACCTGTAGTGTAAGGGTTAGGTTTAGGGTTAGGGTCAAGTTTAGATCTAGGGGTATTTTTAGGGTCAGGGTCTGGGTTAGGGTTTGGGATAGGTTAATGTTTAAAATTATGGCTCAAATTAGTATAGGGTTAGTTTTAGGGTAATGAAAGGGCTAGGTTTAGGGTTTAAATTTGGTTTACAGTAATGGATAGGTTTAGAATTAGGGATAGGGTTAGGTTTAGGCCTAGGGTCAGCATTAGGGTTGTGGTTATGGTTATGGCAATGGATAGGGTTAGAGCTAGGGTTAGGGCTCGGGTTATGGTTATGATTATGGCTAGGGGTAGGGTTAGGATTAGGTTTAAACTTTGGTTATGGCTAAGATTAGGGCTAGGTTTTGGGTGAAGTTAGTGCTAAGGTTAGGGTAATGGTCAGAGTCAGGGTTAGGGTTAGTTTTATGGTTAGGGTTAGAACTCAAATAAAGGCTAGGGTTACAGTTACGGTTTTGTTTAATTTTAGGGTGGTGTTTAGAGCTCGGGTGAGTGTTAAGATATGATTCAGGGTCAGGGTAAATTTTAAGGTTAGATTTAGTTCTCGAATTAGGGCTAGATTAGGTCTAGGTGTACTGTAAGGTTTTAGTTTAAGTTAAGGTTTAGTGTTAGGGTATTGCTCAGTTTTGTTTTAGTCCTAGGTATAGAGTTAGCACTAGTTACATGATTAGCATAAGGGTTAATGCTAGTGTTAATGTTAGGCTTAGGCTTAGAGTTAGGTTTAGATTTGTGGTTAGAATTAGATTTAGGGTTAGGGCTAGGTCTAAGGATAAGGCAAAGGTTAGGGCTGGTTAGGGTTATGGTAACGAATACATTTAGAAATAGGGATAGGTCTAGGGTGAGGGTTAGATTTACTCTTAGGGCTAGGGTTATGGTTAGTTTTAGGGATAGGGCCAAAATAGGGCTAGGATTAGGGCTAGGGTTTGTGTTCAGCTTAGGCCTAGCATTGGGACTAGGGTTATGCTTATGTTTAGGTTAAGGGATGTTGTTACAGCTAGGTTTAGAAGTAGGGTGAGGGTTAGAATTAGAGTTAGGGCTATGTTTAGGGTTAAGGTTATGATTAAGGCTTGGTTTAGGGCTAGAATGAGGGCCAGTGTTTGTTTTAGGGTTAGGTCTAGAATTAGGACTAGGACAAATGTCAGGTCTAGTGTTATAGTTAGGGGTAGATTTAGGGTTAGGTTTGTGTCTAGCTCTAGTGTAAGTGTTAGTCTTAGTGTAAGGGTCAGGTTTAGACCTAGGTGAATTTTTAGGGTCAGGATCATGTTTAAGTTTGTTTTAGATTAAGGTTTAGCGATAGGGCTCAAATGAGCATTAGGGTTAGGCTTAGGGTAATGCTGATGGTTAGGTTTAGGATTCAGGGTAGGTTTAGTGTAATAGAAAGGTTTTGGGATATCAAAAGGGTTAGGGTTAGGCCTAAGGTTAGCAGTAGTATTAGGATTATCTTCAAGATAATGTATAGGGTTAGAGCTAGGGTTAGGGCTAAGTTTATGGTTAAGATTAGGGCTAGAGTTAGGGTAAGGGTTTTGTTAGGGGTAGTAAACCTAGCTTAATGTAGGTTAGGGTTAAGTTTAGGGTAAAGGTTCGGTTTTGAGCTTGGTTAGTCCTAGGGTGAGGGTTAGTTTTAGTATTAGGTCTAGGGTTAGTTTTATGGTTATGGTCAGGGTTAGGTTTAGGGTTAGGTTTAGGGTTTTCATTAGGTTTAGGGTTAGGTTTAGAGTAATAGATTGGGTTAGTTGTAAGGTTAGATTTTGGGTTAAGCTTAGGTTTAGGGTTAAATTTAGTTTTAAATTGGGTTTACTTTTGGGTCTGTTGTGTTAGGTTTTGAGTTAGCATTAGGGTAAATAAAGGGTTAGGTATATGTTTTTTGTTAGGGTATTGGTTAGGATTTGGGCTAGGGTTATCATTACATTTAGTGTTATAGATAGGGAAATTGCTAGGGTTAGAACTAGAATTAGAGCTAGTGTTAAGGTTAGGATTAGGGCTAGGGTTAGGGTTAGGGTTATGGGTAGAGACAGGGCTAGGGTTATGTATAGGCTAAGGGTTAGTCTGTGAGCTAAGGTTAGGACTAAGGTGAAAATTAAGTTTGGTTTAGAGCTAGTGTTAGGGTGAGCGTTATTCTTAAGGTAGGTTTAGGCCTCAGATTAGGGCTAGGTTTTGTGTGAGGTTTAGGACTATGGTTAGTACTATGGGTAATATAAGATTTAGGGTTTTAATTACGGCTAGTTGTAGGGTAAGGGTTATGGCTAGGTCTAGTGTTAAGTTTAGATTTTGGTTTATTGTCAGGTTTAGAGCTTGGTTTAGTGTTAGTGTCAGGGTCAGGGTTCATGTTAGATTTAGGATTAGGGTGAAAGCGAGAATTAAGATTAAGTATAGGGGTAGGGTTAGTGTTTGGATTAGGTTAAGTGTTACTATTAGGGATAAGACTAAGTTTTTGTTTAGGTCTAAGGCTAGAGTTATCGCTAGATTTAAGATTAGGTTTAGATTTAGGGCTAGTGTTAGTGTTAGATTTAGGTATAAGGTTACTGGTAGGGCTAGTTTCAGGGTTCAGTTTAGGTTAAGGTCAGGTTTTGACCTATAATTAGTGTTAGGGTCAGAATATGGGTAAAATTTAGAGTTTGATTTTGGGATAGGGTTAGAGGTAGAATGAGGGATAGGGTTAGGACTAGTAATAGTGTTAGTGTTTGGTTTTTGTCTAAGGATTATTATGAGGACTAAGGTTATCATTATGGATAGGGTTTGGTTTAGGGTAAGGGATAGGGTTAGAACTAGCATTAGGTCTACATTTAGGGTTATGACTAGGGCTAGGATTAGGGTTAGGGTAAGGGTTAAATCTAGTGTTAGGGCTTGGATTAGTGCTATTTTGATGTTAGGGTTAGGGATAGGGTTAGGGCTATGGCCAATGTAAGAACTAGGGTTACGATTAGGGTTACTTATAGGGTTGGGGTTTGTGCTAGGATTGGTGCTAACATTAGACTTAGGGTTAGGGTGATATTTAAAGCTAGGGCTAGTGCTTGGATAAGAGTAATGGTCAGGGTTAGTTTTAGGCCTAGGACTGGAATTAGAGCTAGGGCTATGGCTTGGTTTTGTTTTAGGGCTAGGGCTTGGGTTAGGGCTAGTTTTAGGATTAGTGATAGTTTTTGGGCAAGTGGTATGGTGAGGTTTAGGCTTCGGATTAGGGATAGATTTAGAGTTATGGTTAGATCTAGGGTTAGAGCTAGAGTTAGGCCTAAGGTTAGGGCTAGTGTTATGGTTATGGTAACAGATAAGGTTAGTACTAGAAATAGGTCTAGGGTGAGAGTTAGAGTTAGTTTTTGGACTAGGGTTAGATTTAGGGTTACTGTTAGTGATAAATTAGGGGTAGGATTAGAGCTAGGGTTAGTGTTATGGTTAGGACTAAAGTTAAGTCTCAGGTTAGGGTTATTGATAGTGTTAGGGTTAGGGTTAGGGGAAGGGGAAGGGATGTGGTTATACCTAGGTTCAGAACTAAAGCAAGGGTTGAAATTAGGAATTGAGCTAGGGTTAGGGTTCAGGTTAGGATTAAGGCTAGGTTTAGGGCTAGGATGAGGGATAGGTTTTGTGTTAGGTTTACAGTAAGTATTAGGTAGAGGGATAATGCCAGGTCTAGGGTTATGGTTAGGGATACTGTTAAGGTTAGTTTTATGGCTAGGTCCAGTGAAAGGGTTACGTTTAGGGTTAGGGCCATGTTTAGAGTTAGGTGTATTATTAGAGTCAGTGTCTGTTTAGAGTTTGGTTTAGGTTATGGTTTAGGTTTAGGACTCAAATTAGCATTAGGGTTAGGGTTAGGGTTAGAGTAATTGATAGACTGAGTTTTAGTGTTCAGGTTAGGTTTAAGTAATGAATAGGTTTAGTGTTGGCAATAGGTTTAGGTTTGGGCCTAGGGTTAGCATTTGGGTTAGGCTTATATTTAGGGTAACGGATAGGTGTAGGGCTAGTTTTATGGTTAGGATTATGGGAAGGGTTAGGTTTAGGGTTAGGGTAAGGCCAAAGTTTAGTGTTAGGGTTAGGTTTAGGGTAAGTGTTAGGGTCTCTGGTTAGGGCTTGGGCAAGTATTAGGGTTAGTGTCAGATCTCAGTTTAGGATAAGTGTTAAGTTGAGAGCTAGGGTTAGCATTAGGTTTAGGGTCATGTTTAGGGTAATGGATAGAGTTAGAAGTAGGATTTGGCCTTGGTTGTGGTTAGTATAAGGGCTACAATTAGGCTTCAGGTTAGGGTTAGGGCTAGGGTTATGTTAATAGTAAGGCTTAGTGCTTTAGCTAGGGTTAGGGCTAAGGCGAGAGTTAGTGTTAGGGTTACATGTAGGGCTAGGGTTAGGGCTAGGATTAAAGCTAAGTTTTGTGTGAGATTTAGGGCTAGTTTTAAGGCTATGGGTAATGTAAGAGCTAGGGTTAGGATTATGGTTAGGTCTAGGGTTAGGCTTATGGCTATATTTTTGGTTAGCATAATAGTTAGAGCTAGGATTTTTGTTAGGAGAAGGGTCTTTGTTTGTGTTAGGGTTAGGTTTATTTTGGGGGCTAGAATTAGTGCTAGTGTTATGTCAAGAAGTAGGGTTTGTGTTTGGGTTAGGTTAAGGGTTATTGTTAGGGCTAGGGCTAGGTTTTTGTTTTGGGCTAGTGCTATAGATATAGATAGATTTAGAATTAGGCTTTTGTTTAGGTCGGGTGTTAAGGTTAGGTTTAGGTATAGGGTTAATTACACGTTGGGCTAGTGTTAGGGTTCGATTTAGGATTATGGTCATGTTTCAACCTAGGGTTAGAGTTAAGGTCAGAATAAGGGTCAGGGTTAGGGTTAGGGTTTGGGTTAGGGTTATAGATAGAATGAGGGCTAGGGTTAGGATAGTATTAGAGTTATGATTTGGGGTAGGCTAAGGATTAGGATTAGGATTAGGGTAGCATTAGGTTGAGGGTTTGGCTTAGGGTAAGGGATAAGTTTAGAGCTAGCATTAGGTCTAGTGTTAGGGTTAGGGATAGGGCTTGGCGTAAGGTTAGGGTTAGGTGTAATGCTAGGTTTAGGTCTCGGATTAGGGCTAGGTTTTCTGTTATTACAGGATTATGGCTAATGTAAGAACTGGCATTATTACTAGGGCTAGTTTTAGGGTTAGAGTTAGGGCTAGGTCTAGTGTTCAGTTTAGGTTTTGCGTTAGGGTGATGTTTAGAGCTAGGGTTAGTGATAGGGTCTGAGTCAGGGTCAGGGTAAGTTCTAGAGTTAGGGTTAGAACTCGAATTAGGGCTAGGTTAGGGCTAGGTATCAGCTTAGGGTTTGTTTTATGTTAAGGATTAGTGTTAAGCCTATGACTCAGTTTTGTTTTAGTGATAGGCCTAGGGTTAGAGCTAGTTTTCCAATTAGCATTAGGATTGGGGCTAGTGTTAGGATGAGGTTTAGGATTTGGTTTAGGGTTTGCTTTAGAGTTAGGGTTAGGTCTCAATTTAGAGCTAGGGAAAATTTGGGGTTAGTGTTGGGGCTAGTTTTAGGGCTAGGGTTTGGGTTATGGTAAAGGATGGGTTTAGAACTAGGGTTAGTGCTAGGGTGATAGTTAGGGGTAGGGTTAGGGTGTGGGTTAAATTAGTTCTAGGATTAATGTTAGGGTTAGTATTTGGGCTAGGCCTAGGTTTAGGGCTAGGTTTAGGGTTAGGATCAGTGTAAGGTATGATGTTATAGCTAGGTTTAGGGCAAGGGTCCAAATACAGTTAGGGCTAGGGTTAGGGTTAGGATGAGGATTAAGCCTGTGTTTTAGGGTAGTATTAGAGTGAGGTTTAAGGCTAGGATCAGGGCTAGGTTTTGTGTTAGGGTTAGGGCTATGATTAGGGCTAGGAGTAATTTTAGGTCTAGGTTTATAGTTAGGGTTAGTTTTGGTTTAGGTTTATGGCTAGTTCTAGTGTAAGTGTTAGGTTAAGGGTAAGAGTCAGATTTAGAGATAGGGTTATTATTAGGGTCACAGTCATGGTTAAGGTTTGAGTTAGTTTTAGGTTTAGGGTCAGGGCTCTCATTAGCATTAGGGTTAGGGTTAAAGTTAAGGTAATTTTTATGGTTAGGTTTAGGTTTCAGGTAAGGTTTAGGGTAATGGATAAAGTTAGGGTTAGAGATAGTGTTAGGGTTATCCTAGGGTTAGCATTAGGGTTAGGGTTATGGTTAGGGTAATGAATAGTGTTAGAGCTAGGGATAGTGCTAGGATTATAGTTAAGATTAAGGGTAGGGTTAGGCTTAGGGTTAGGTCAAGTTTTAGGGTTAGGGTTAGGTTTAGGACAATGGTTAGGGGTATGGTTAGGGTTAGGATTAAAAAGAGGTGTAGGGCTCGGTTTAGGCCTAGGTTTTGGGTTAGGTTATGGCTAGGATTAGGGTTAAGGTTAATGTAAGTACTAGAGTTATAATAAGGGCCACATTTAGGGTTACAGTTAGGGCTAGATCTAGTTTTATGGTTAGGTATACTTTTAGTGTGACGTTAGAGCTAGATTTAGTTTTAGGGTCAGAGTCAGTCAGGGTCAAGGTTAGTTTTAGGGTAAGGATAGGACTGGAATTAGGGCTTAAATTAGGCTAGATATAGGGTTATGCTTTGGTTTAGGTTAAGGGTTAGGGTTAGAGCTATGGCTCATTTTTTGGGGGGAGGGGGCTAGGACTAGGTTAAGGCTAGTTTTAGGATTAGCCCAAACCCTAACTCTATCCCTATTCCTAATTTTATCCCTTGCCCTAGTTCTGAACATTGCTGTTACCCCATCCCTTTCCCTAAATCTAACCCCAATGCTAACTGTAGACTTAATCCTTACACTAATCCTAAACCTACTGATCCTAGCCCTAATTTAGCCCTAAACCTAATCCTAACACTAGCTCAAAGACTAACTCTAACTCTTGCCCTAGCCCTATTCCTGGATCTAACCTTATCTCTTACCATAACCCTAACACTTACCTAACCTTATCCATAACACGAGCCCTAGCCCTAACCCTAGATCTAACCATAACTCTAAATTTAACCCTAAACCTAAGCCTAAACCTCACACTAACACTAGCCCTAAATAGGGTTAGGTTTATGGTTAGGGTAATGTGTAGGTTTAAATATAGTTTTAGAGATAGGCTTAAGTTTAGGGTTAGAGCTAGGGTTAGGGATAGAGTTAGGGATAGGTCTAAATTTATATTTAGGGTACGAGTTAGGCTTTGAGTAAGGTTTAGGACTAAGGCTATGGTTAGGGTTAGAATCAGGGTTAAGGTTAGGGTTAGGGTTTTGCTTAGGGATAGATTTAGGCCTAGGACTCACTCTAGGTTTTTTGTTAGGTTAAGGCATATAGTTAGGGATATGGGTAATTTAAGAGCTAGAATTAAGATTCTGGCTAGATGTAAGTTTAGGGTTATGGCTAGGTCTATTGTTAGGTTTAAGTTATCATTTATGGTCAGGTTTAGAGATAGCTTAGTGTTAAATGCAGGGTCAGTGTTCAGGTTAGAGTTAGAGTTAAGGTTAAAGCCAGAATTAGGACTAGGTTTCTGTCTAAGGGTAGGGTTAGTCTTTGTGTTAAGTTAAGGGTTATTGTTAGGGCTAGGGCTAGGTTTTTGTGTATGCTTGGGCTAGAGTTAAGGCTAGATTTTGAATTAGATTTAGGTCTAGGTCTAGTGGTAGGGTCAAGTTTAGGTATAAGATTACTGGTAGGGATAGTGTTAGGGTTTGGTCCTGGGTTAGGGTCAGGTTTAGACCTACAGTTAATGTTATGGTCAGAATAAGTGTCAGGGTTAGGGTAGGGTTTGGGACAGGGTTAGAGCTAGAATGAGGCCTAGTGTTAGGACTATTTATAGAGTTAGGCTTTTGATTAAATAAGGATTAGGGGTAGGTCTAGGGTTACCATCAGGGTTAGGGTTTTGCTTACCATTAGGACTAGGGTTAGATATAGTGTTATGGGTAGGGTTAAGGTAAAGGCAAGGTATGATGTTACAGCTAGGTTTAGGGCTAGGGTGAGGGTTAAAATCAGGGTTAAGTATAGGGTTAAGTGTAAGGTTAGGATTAAAGCTAGTGTTAGGCCTAGGATTAGGACTATGGATTGTGTTAGAGTTAGGTTAGCATTAGTGCTAGGGCTAATTTCAGGTATACGGTTATGGTTATGGATAGTTTTGGGGGATAGTTTTTTGGCTAGGTATAATACAAGGGTTAAGATGAGGGTTAGGGTCAGGTTTAGAAGTAGGGGTGTTATTATAGTCAGGGTCAGAGTTAGTGTGTGGTTTAGGTTAAGGTTTAAGATTAGTACTCAAGTTAGCATTAGGGTTCAGGTTAGAGTTAGGTCAATGATATGGTTAGGGTTAGGGTTCATGTTAGGTTTAGGGTAATGGATAGGTTAGGGTTAGGGATAGTACTAGGGACAGGCTGAGGATTAGCATTAGGGTTAGGGTTAGAGTTAGGGTAATAAATAGGTTTAGAGCTAGGGTTAGGTCTAGGGTCATGGTTAGAGTTAGGGCTAGGGTTTAGGTTAGGATTAGGTTTGGTGCAAGGATTAAATTAGGATTAGGTTTAGGGTAAGGTTAGGGCTAGGTTTAGTTTTCGAGTTAGGGTTAAAGCTAGGGTTGGGTCTTGGATTAGGGCTAGGTTTGGGGTTACATTTGGGATCTTCTTAGGGATATGGCTAATGAAAGAACTAAGGTTACAATTAGGGCTAGTTTTAGGGTTACAATTAGGACTAATTCTATTTTTAGGATTAAGTTTAGGTTTAGGGTAATGTTTTGAACTAGGGTTAGTGTTAGTGTCAGAGTAAGGGTCACGGTTCATTTTAGGGTTAGGGATAGGACTTGAATAAGGGATAGGCTTAGTGGTAGATATAGGGTTAGGATTTGGTTTAGGTTAATGGTTAGGGTTAATCTTATGGCTCGGTTTTTTTAGGGCTAAGGCTAAATTTATGGGTAGTTTTATGATTAGCGTTAGTGTTATTGCTACTGATAGGGTGAGTTTAGGCTTAGGAGTAGATTTACAGTCATGATTAATTTTAGGGTTAAGGCTATGGCAACTGGTAGAGCTAAGATTAGGGCTAGTGTTTGGGTTATGGTAAATAATAGGGTTAGAACTAGGAATAAGGCTATGGCAAGAGTTAGAGTTAGTCTTAGGGCTAGAGTTTGGGTTAGGGTTAGGGCTAAATTAGGGTTAGGAATAGGACTAGGGTTAGTGTTAGGCTTAAGCCTAGGATTAGGGCTATGCTTATGGTTAGGTTTAGGGTTAGGTTTAAGGGAAGGCATGCCTGTTTAATTTCCACTTACCCATAGGTGTCAAAATGAAGTGAAACCTTAAAATACAAAGTGTTCATGATAGTGAATCATTGAATTGAGAAGAACATACCTTGGGAGCATACTAAGGCTAGATAAAAGATGACTCCTGCCCAGTATCAAAGAAATTTGAACAAAACTTATTCTCATCCTAGCATTAACTATAACCCTAGCCTTAGCCATAACCCTAAACCTAACATTAACCCTAACCTGAATAGAGAACCATTGATCCTAGAATTTCCACACTAGGGGAGCCTTTTGGGGCAAGCTATGTGATGAATCTTACGCAGCATCAAACAAATCTGACCTAATAATAATGGAAGTTATTTCAGTACTTGCATATTTTTCTGTTTTCTCCTAAAAGACACATAGATTAAGTTGTTTTTTGCAAGCTTAAGCATAGTCCTACTTTTACAAGGAACATACCAGAGTCCCTACAGAGAACTGATAGAGTATGTGAAGTTTCAAGCAGCTAGCACATACCCTATTTGATTTTAAACTCCATTAACTTTCCCGTATAGGTCAAAATGAAGTGAAATCTTAAAATACAAACTGTTCCTGAAAGCAAACATGTGAATGGAGAAGGCCTAAACCTGGGGAACAGAGTACATCTAGCTAAAAGATAAATCCTGCCAAATATCAAAGAATTTTGAATAAAACTAACTATAACCCTAACACTAGCTCTCAACTTAGCTCTTCCCCTAACCCTAACAATTTTATGAAACATTTGACCATAGAATTTTCAAACTTGGGCAGCTTTGTGGGAAACTAAGGGATGAATGCTGTGCAGTATCAATGAAATCTGACCAAAAAGTTGATGGAGTATATCAGTACATGCATATTTTGCTGTTATCTCCTAATGGACTCTTCGATAAAGTTGTTTTTACATGCTTCAGGTTAGGCCTACTGTCACAAAAACAAACTAGAGATTTCTCACAGAGAATTGATGGAGTGTGAAGTTTCAAGCAGCTAGCACTAATGCTGTTTGATTTTCAGCTCAATTTCCATTTACCAGTATAGGAAAAAATAAACTGAAACTTTAAAATGCAAGCTGTTCCTTACAGTGAACCATTAAACCAAGGAGGCCCAAACATGTGGTGTATAGTAAATGTAGGAGAAAATGAATCCTGCCCAGTATCAATGAAATTTGAACAAAACTAACTCTAACCCTAATACAAGCTCTTACACTAGCCCTAACACTAAACTTAACACAAACCCTAACCTGTTCGAAAAACTGTTGATCCTAGAAGTCCCAAACTTGAGAGTGGGCTATGCTGTCAGATGAATCCTATACAGTATCAAAGAAATATAATCAAATAATTGAGGTGGTGTTTCAGTTCATGCATATTTCTCTTTTTTCTGCTAATGGGCTCTCGGATAAAGTTTTTTTTGCCATCTTCATCTTAGTGCTACTTTCACAAGGAACAAACAGAGAGTTTCCACAGAGAACTGATTCAGTGTTTGAAGTTTCAAGCAGCTAGCACCAACCCGGTTTGATTTCAACCTCCATTTTCTTTCACCTATATTGGTCAATATGAAGTGAAACTTTAAAATACAGAGTGTCCCTGTTAGCGAACCATTGAAATGAGAAGGCCCAAACCTGAGGAGCATATAAAGGCTAGGTAAAATATGACTCCTTCCAAGTATCAAAGAAATTTGTACAAAACTTACTTTCACCCTAACACTACATCTAACCTTTGCCCTAAACCTAAACCTAACACTAATCCTAACCTGATTAGAGAACCATTGATTGTAGAAGTCCCACACTTGGAGAGCCTTAAGGGGCAAGCTAAATAATGAATCCTACTCAGGATCAAACAAATCTGACAATATAATTATTGGAGGAATTTTAGTGTATGCATATTCCCTGCTTTCTCCTAATGGGCTCTTGGATAAAGTTGTTTTTGAATGCTACACTCTTGCCTACACTCACAAGGAACATACCAAAGTGTCCCTACAAACAGTTGAACCAAAAGTCCTAAACCTGGGAAACAGAGTAAGGTTGGTTAAATATGAATCCTTGATTGTATCAAATAAATTTGAATAAAGTAACTCTAACCCTAACACTACCTCTAAACCTAACACCAAACATTAACATAGTCCTATACCTAAACCTAAGTTTAACTCTAATTTTAACTGTAACCATTTCCCAAACCATAGCTCTAATTCTATCAATTCCCATAACTCTAACCCTAACCCCAATGGTATACATAGCCCTAACCTTGACATTTACCCTAGACCTGCTCTATCCCTAACCTTCACCCTAGCACTAAATGTAGCTCCAACCATACAACTTACCCTAAACCTAACCCTCACCCTAGGCCTAATCATAACCCTAACCCTAAACTTAACCCTCTCCCTAATCCTAACCATAAGCATAGTGCTAACCCTAGCTGCAATCCTATCTTTTACCTAAATATAAGCCTAACACAAATGCTAACAATAGGACTAACTTTGACTTTAGAGCTATGCCTAAGGCCAATCAAAACCATAAACCTAACCTGAACCCTAAAGCTAACCATATCCATTACCCTAAACCTAATGCTAATTTGATATTTAAGCCTAAACCTTAACTGAAACCAATTCCGAATCCTGACCACCTAGCTCTAAACCTGACCTTTACCCTAAACTTTACCCTTACAGTAGACCTATTCAAACTAAATCTTACAACTACCCTTAACTGTAATGGTAGACCTGACATTAGTCCTAGCCTTAATTCTAGCCCTATCCCTAACACAAACCCTCATTCTAGTGGTAAACCTAGCCTTAATCCTAACCCTCACCCTAATCCTAACCCAAGACCTAATCCTAACAATAAACCTATCCCTTAACTCTAACTGTATCCATTACCCTAAACATAACTCTTATCCTAATTCTAACCCTAGGACTAACCCTAACCCTATGATTATCCCCAAAACTATCAATTAGCCTAAACATAATCTGAACCCTAAACCTAAACCTATCTTTACCCTAATTCTAACCTTAAATTTAATTTGAGCCATCACCCTAAACTCAAACCTAAATCAAGCCCTAACACTGAACCTGGCCTTAAGAATTCCCTAGCTCTAAAACTGACTATTACCCTATAACAAATCTTTAATATAGACTTACCCATAAACCTTTTCCTAAAACTATCCCTAACTGTAACCCTAGACCTGATATAGCCCTAGCCATAATTCTAGTCCTAACCCTAACAAAAACCCTAGCCCTTAACATAGCCTTAATTATAAACCTAACTCAAACTCTAGACCTAACCCTGACACTAACACTAGCCCTAATATTAGCCCTAATTTAGCTGTATCCCTAACTCTAGTCCTAAGACAAACTCCAACCCTCATATTACATCTTTCACTAATTCTAATCCTATCTCTTACTGTAACCCTAATCCTAGCCCTAACCCTAGTCCTAACCCTTGCCCTAACCTTTGCCCTAGCACTAACCTTAGACAAAACCCAACTCTAAATCGAGCCCTAACCCGAAGACTAAGCCAAACTCTAACACTAGCCCAAACCATAACACTAATCCTAAAACTAGCCCTAATTGTAGCCCTAGACCTAAAACAGGACCTAGTTATAGCTATAACCCTAACCCTAAACCTAACCCTAACCCTAGCCCTAATATGAGTTGTAAACCAAACCCTTAAACTAACCCTGAACCTGAAACTGTCCCTAACACTACTAGTTCTAAATATCACCTTAAGCCTAAACCTAACCTTAACACTAAATCTAGACCTAAAACCCTAAAACAAGCCCTAAAAATTACTCTAGTACTTACCTTAGCTGTAGCCCTAATTGTATCTCTAACTTAACCCAAAACCTAGCCCTAATCCTAGCTATAACCCTAGCGTTATTCATAACCTTAAAACTAGCCCTAAACCAATCTCTGAATCTATCCATTACCATAACCATAACCATAAGCCTAAGGCTAATGCTAGGCATGAACCTAAACCTATCCCTAATCTTAACCCAATCTATTACCCTGAACAAAACCTGAACCTAAACCTAACCCTATTATTACCCTAACCTTAACCCTAACACTAATTTGTGACCTAACTTTAAACCATAATCTATCCCAAACCCTCACCCTGACCTTGACCCTAATGAAACCCCTAGCTCTAAACTTGAACATAACACTACACATAGTCCTGACCATAGACATAGCCATAATCCTAACCCTAAAACTATCTTGACACATAATTTTGGACCTGAAATTAGCCCTAGCCCTTATTCTATTCCTAAAACTAAAACAAACCCTAGCCCTCATCCTAGCCCTGAACCTAGCTTTCATCATAACCTTAACAATAATGCTACCCTAACCCTAATTCTAACCTTCACCCTACCTCTATACATAGCTATAATTCCATCTCTTACCCTAAACTTAACCCTAACCTTAACCCTAACTCTAGGCTTAAACCAAACAATAAACTTAGCCCTAATCCTAGCACTGATTTAGCCCTATCTCTAACCCTAACACTAACCTGAGCCCTGAGACTCACTCTAACTCTCACCCTATACCTATCCATATTTCTAACCCTATCCCTTAACAACCCAATCCCTAGCCCTAACCCTTGCCCTATACTTAGTCCCAGCCCTAACCCTAGATCTAACCCTAACTCCAAATCTAACCCTAACCCTAAGCCTAAGCTTAACACTTACACTAACGCTAAACCTAATCCTAGGACTAAAACAAAACCAAACAATAGCCCTAACCCTAAACATTAACTTAAACCAAAACCTAACACTAAACCTAGACCTATTCCTAGACCTATTTCAAGTTCTAACACTAACTTTAAAACTAACACTGATCATGACTCATATCCTAACACTCAATCTAGCTGTAAACACCACCCTCTCCTTAAACTGAATGCTAAGAATAACTCTAACAATAATTTGAGTCCTATTCCTAACTGTAAAATAAACCCTGACCTGACTCTTATCCTAACACGAACCCTAGCTATGAATATCATCCTAAACTTAAACCTAACCCTAACAATAAACCTAACCGTAACACTAAAACTAACCTACTTTTAACCCTAGTTCTTACATTAGCCATATCCCTAATCCTATCCCTAAATCTAACACAAAAACTAGCCCTAATCCGAGCCCTAAACCTAGATTTAACCGTAACTCAAAACCTAACCATATCCCTAAACCTAGCTCTAAACCAATCACTAACCCTAAGCAAAACCCTAAACCTAAGGGTAACCTTAGACCTATCCCTAATTTTTAGGCTAACCAAAATGCTAAACCTATTAATACCCCTAACCCTAGCTCTCATTCTAGCTCTAACCCTATTCCAAATTCTAAGCCTTACCCTGACCCTTATACTGACCCTTCCACTAATCCTAGGTCTAACTCTAAACCTAAGTATAATCCAAAACCTATGGTAATCCTATTCCTAGACCTAACCTTGAAACTATCTCCCAGCCTAGCCCTAACCATAGCTCATAATATAACCCTTATGCTAAAAATAACCTTAAACCTAACCCTAGTTCTAACCTTCACCCTAACCCTAACTCAAGACTGAATCCTAAACATAACCCTAGTTCTAACCTTAACTCTAACTGTATCCATTACCCTAAACATTACCCTTACCATAATGCTAACCCTAGGCCTAACCCTAACTCTATCACTATACCCCAAATTGTCAATTACCCTAACCTTACCTGAACCCTAAGCCTAACATTATCATTACCCTAATGCTAACCCTAATGCTAATTCGAGCCCTAACCCTAAACTCAAACCTAAACCAGAGCTCAACACTGACCCTGACATTAATAACTCCCCTAGCTCTACACCTGACTATTACACTATACCTAACAGTTACACTAGACATAGACTTAAACCTAACCCTAAAACTATCCCTAACCATAATCTTAGACCTGACTTTAGCCCTAGCCATAATCTTAGCCATAACCCTAGCACAAACACTAGTCCTTATTCTACCCTAAACATAGACTTAATAATAACCCTAACCCTAAACCTAGGCCTAACACTAATACTAACCCTAGCCTTAATCTTTGCCCTAATTTAGCCCCCCACCCTAACCCTAACCCTAACCCTAGCCCAAAGACTAACTCTAACTCTCACTCTAGCCCTAACTCTAGTTTTAACCCTATACTTTACTGGAAGCCTAATCCTAGCCCAAACAGTTGGTCTAACCCTAGCCCTCTTCATATCCCTGGCCATAACCCTAGATCTAACCCTAACTCTAAATATAACCCTAAAAATAAGCCTAAACCTAAACCTAAACCTAGGCCTAAGCTATAGCTAATCCTAAAACTATCCCTAAACCTATCCCTAGCTCTAAAACAAAACGGAGCCATAGACTTAATACTAATCCTTAACATAAACCAAGCCCTAATTCTACACCTATCCCTAACCCTAGCAATAATTCAAGTCTTAAGCCGAACCCTAAAAGTAACGCTCACCCTGACTCTGACCTTAACACTAACCCTAGGTCTAAACATCACCCTATCCCTAAAACTAAAACTAACACTAGACCTAGTCCTAACCCCTAACACTAAAATTATCCTTAATCATAATCCTAGTACTTACATTAGCCGTAACCATAACCTTAGCCCTAACTTAACCCAATTTCTAGCCCTATTCCGAGACTTAACCCTATCTTTAACCCTAAACCTAAGTCTAACCATAACACTAATTGTAACCATAACCCTAGCTGTAACCCTAGCTCTAACCCTATCCATTACCCTAATGATAACCCTAACGGTAATGCTAACCCAAGGCCTAAACCTAACCATATCCCTAATCTTCACCCTATCCATTACCCTAAATCTAACCTGAAACCTAATGTAAACCTAACCCTATCATTACGCTGATCCTAACCTTAATGCTAATTCGAGTCCTAACTTTAAACCTTAACCTATCCAAAACACTAATCATGACCATGACCATAATAATAACCTTATACTAAACCGTACCCTAAACCTAAACCTAATGCTTACACAAGGAGTAGCCATAAACCTAATCTTAAATTATCTTTAACCATTACCCTAGATTTGAAATTAGCCCTAACCATAATTCTAGCCCTAAACCTAGCCTTAATCCTATCCTGAACCATAAACTGAGCCCTAACCCTAATTCTAATCCTCACCGTAGCAATAAATCTACCTATAATTCCATCTCTAACCATAAACCTAACCGTAACCCTAAACCTAAAACCTAACCCCCACCCTAACCCTAGGCCTAATACTAATACTAAGCCTAGTACTAATCCTAGCCCTAATTTAATAGTATCCTAACCCTAACCCTAGTTATAACTTTTGCCCTAACCCTAGCCCTAGTTCTATCTTTAGCCCAAGTCCTAAACTCTAGATCTTAACCTAATTCTAAGTCTAAACCTAAGTCTAAATTTAACTGTAATCATAAGCCAAACCAAACCCTAACACTACCCCTAACCATAATGCTAATCCTAAAACTTGAGTTTGCCCTGGCCCTAGCCATAAAACAAAACAAAGCCATATCCTTAAACCTAAACCTTAACCTAAACCAAACCCAAACCTTACACCTAAAACTAACCCTAACTCTAAAAATTACTCTGACCCTGACACTGACCCTAACAGTAATCCAAGCTCTAATCATCACCCTAACATAAATTAATCCTAACACTAGACCAAGCCTTAACCGTAACACTGAAACTAGCCTTAATCATAACCCTAGTTCATACATTAGTTATTGTCCTAACCCTAGAATTAACCCTAACACAAATCCTACCCTGGATCCAAGCCCTAAACCTAGCTTTAACCCTAATCTTAATCCTAACACTAGCCCTAAACCTAAACCTAACCCTAGCTTAATGCTATCCCTTATCCT